>NC_060173.1:34382181-34589681 GCF_021184085.1 Oncorhynchus gorbuscha | reverse complement strand
AAAATTTAAGCTCTGTCAAATGGTTGTTGATCATTGCTAGACAACCATTTTCAGGTCTTGCCATAGATTTTCAAGTAGATTTAAGTCAAAACTGTAAATCGGCCACTCAGGAACATACACTGTCTTCTTGGTAAGCAACTCCGTGTTTAGATTTGGCCTTGTGTTGTAGGTTATTGTCCTGCTGAAAGGTGAATTCATCTCCCAGTGTCTGATAGAAAGCAGCCAGGTAGAAAGCAGCCAGGAACCAGGTTTTCCTCTAGGATTTTGCCTGTGCTTAGCTCCATTCCGTTTATTTCGTATCCTGAAAACCTCCCCAGTCCTTAACAATCATACCCATAACATGATGCAGCCACCGCTACGCTTGAAAATATGGAGTGGTACTCAGTAATGTGCTATATTGGATTTGCCCCAAACATAACACTTTGTATTCAGGACAAAAAGTTAATTGCTTCTCCACATTTTTGTAGCATAACTTTAGTGCCTTGTTTCAAACAGGATACATGTTTTGCTATATTTATATCTGTACGCGCTCCCTTCTTTTCACTCTGTCAATTAGGCTAGTATTTTGGAGTAACTGCAATGTTGTTGATCAATCCTCAGTTTTTTCCTATCACAGCCATTAAACTCAAACTGTTTTAAAGCCACCATTGGCCTCATGGTGAAATCCCTGAGCGATTTCCTTCCTCCCCGGCAACTGAGTTAGGAAGGACGCCTGTATATTTGTAGTGACTGGGTGTATTGATACACCATCCAAAGTGTAATTAACTTCACCATGCTCAAAGGGATATTCAATGTCTACTTTTTTATTTTTTACCCATCTACCAATAGGTGCACTTCTTTGCAAGGCATTGGCAAACCTCCCTGGTCTTTGTGGTTGAATCTGTGTTTGATATTCACTGCTCAACTGAGGGACCTTGCAGATAATTGTATGTGTGGGATACAGCAATGAGGTAGTCATTTAAAAATCATGTTAAACACTATTGCACCTAGAGTGACTCGATGCAACTTATTTTGTGAATTGTTAAGCACATTTTTACCCCACAACTTATTTAGGCTTGCCATAACAAAAGGGGTTGAATACTTATTCACTCAAGACATTTCAGCTTTTCATTTTTTATTAATTTGTAAAACTGTATAGAAACATTTTTCCAATGACATTAGGGGGTATTGTGTGTAGACCAGTGACAAGAAATCTGTTTAATCAATTTTAAAATCAGGCTGTAAAAGAAAATGTGGAAAAAGTGAATACTTTCTGAAAGCACTGTAATTTCTGAGCTGTTGTTAAATGGAGGCAATGAGAAATATTAACCGTGAAAAATCTTCTGAATGAGAAAGATCTTGACTTCATTATCAAAAGATACAGGCTTTTATGTTTTACCAGGTTATAGCTGTCTCCAATTGTGCGAGTGTCATTGGGATATTGAACAGCAGACTATATTCCTGTGTGTGTGCTCTGTGCAGTTGAGGTTGAAAGGGCATGCACAGTGCAGGGGTAGGGGGAAGGGTGAGTAGACCTCCACTGTAGCCTTGCCACCACCACTTTAAGAAATGAGCAATACCATTACTGGAGTTCTCACCTTGCCGACATCCTGCTCCCCTTTACCAGAGCCCGTCAATCACACGATTACATCCGGCCCACCAATATTAAAACCAAATCCCTCCCAGCCTAGTTTGATTAGAGGGGGGACTGGTCCAAAGGAATTGGTCCTGGCCTAATGCTCAGGGCATCTCCCCAGAGCCTGGGAAGGCAAACCGGGGGGTCACCAGAGTAAATCCTGGCTGGAAAAACACCCCACTGCTTTACAGGTACAGAGACCCGGGCTGGGGCTTAGCTGAAATAGGAACCAGAAGGGCAGGGTGAGGTCTCTTGGCCACAGTGACATAAATTAAGAGGATTTACAAGATTTGGAGAATACACTAACAATACTCTTCCAATGCATTCTCTCTTTGATAATGCACTTTAAGGTTTAAGGGTAGGATAAACAAAACCATAATTCACTGCTTTTATCATTTCAAGCTGAAGCTCCTCAAAGCTGTGTTCTACAGCAGCGTTCAAACGGGCCACAGGAGATGCCTCTTCCTATTAACGTCTGTTTAAAGATTCTTTACTGACCAGCTGAAACAAACCACTGAAGAACCTTTTTAGGAGAGTTAATGCTTCCCTGGCAGTCAACTAAAGCAAATTCTCAATGAGAGAGATTAATTCACAAACATGCAGGTTCACTAGGAGGATACTGAAACACCCTGTATTTTCACATTGTCATGTAATGTTTTCACCAAAGGAATGTCTCTAGCTCCACCATAGTTTGTCCACTGACCAGAGGAAGATCTGGTTGTTTTCAAAATGGAGCTGCTTATTTTCAGTATTGGAGCTCAAGTTGCAGGACTTATGCGCTAAGTTAACAAGATTCTAGATCACCGAATCAATCTTTACCGTTGCAACGCTGCCCGAGGAGGAACTGGCAGAGAGAAAAGTCATACATTTGATTATGAGATCCCATGTAAAGGAATCTTTCATCTGAACATTGAAAAACACACAAATACTGCAGACTAACAATTTGTTGCTGCTGGACATCATAATCCAGAGCCGTTCTAGGTCTCAGAGATTCAGAAGCCAGTATCTGTGTTGGGGCCGATACTCTAAGGAGACTCAATCCACAAATCATACAGCAATCTCATAATCTTCTGCTATACTACACAGTGTTCCAACTTCCGCCACCTAAACACATTGTCCACCCTCAAGTGCACGCTGCAGGTAGACATAAAACAAAGCCAACTGGCAGCCACAGACCAGGGGTCACTTAGTCCTAGAAAAACCAAGTCTACAGCCAACTTTCCAGGCCTCTCCAGGCGAAGAGCAATAGCAGTGCTCCAAACAGGGATAAGGCCTCCGCCCAGTCTCTCCCTGTCCACTGGAAGTATCTATTCAAACCCTGACATCATAAAAGGACCATCAAGCGTCTGAAGCCATGAATCAGGCCTCAGTTTAACACAGACCTGTAAAGCTCAAGTGCCTGGTAGCTCTGGTGTGTCTTAACTACAGAGACCTGCCTTTTCAAACAGGCCTGCTCTTTTACGACACTCCATTACATAATCACCTTGCTGTACACCGACAACAAAGAGTGTGTAAAGTTAATGTTCCGAAACACAAACAAAACCTCGGGAATGTCCAAGTTGAAGCGGAAACCAAGCTGAACAGTTCAATGCTGTACAGATGTCAGTGTAGAATTGAGAATATGCATCACACTGGCAAAAAAAGGCCATGCAAAAACCAAGGTTAGTTTGCTAGATTTGACAACTTTTAAGATCCAAAGCGATCATGTACTGTAATTCCAGAGTAAACTACATCCAGCATATCTTTGATTTGCGACACCCTCCACACATAGGGAGACCATCGTGGATGAGTGGACAGTGGCGGAGTCTATTCTGCATGCTGTCTAGACAGGCCCAGACACCTAAACTAGAGGAACCAGGATATGTCAGCCTTGGAACAGGGCCACAAATCTGAAGCTCTGGCGCACAACACAAACCAGACCTTCTCCCAAGCCTTCTACACACTGAAGTTACCCTAGTGAAGGAACTGCCCTACTGATAAGAGAGGTGGGCAGATGACATCAGAGGATACTGAGAGAGTCTTTGCTGGAAGGGAAGTTAATGCTAAAAGGGCCTTTTAACAACTACCTACCTACCACTCACCCACAGCTGATGGAAGACGTGCACTGAATGCTACGGAAATCATCTACTGACAATCAGATGATGACATGGACAAGAAGAGAAGATCCCACCCTGGCTTTTAAGAGACAGGCCAAGAGTATCCATCTCCTCTAAACCACAAAAAAAACATGGTATTTGCCAAATAACCTGTAATTATTCTAGATTCATCTGCCAATTTACTCTCGATCAGGGCTCCCCAACTGGTGGCCTGTGGGCAGAATTTGACCCGTAGGTGATCCCCCCCCCCCCCCTCCCTTATTTTTTTTGGGACATAAAACACTGTAGAAACACCAGCAAATCAACTCCAAGTAATTCTAATTTTGGAAATATTTTACAAACTCTTCTGATGCATAACAGAGAGGTATATGTAATTGTATACATATGTAAGCAAGGTTTGAAATTATTATTTTAGTCAAATATCTTTGTTTGGGCTTCTTGCAGTCTACAAATTATTTGTAATTATGTTCCGGCCCTCTGATCACCCACTCAAGAACAACAGAAAATCATCCATGCAGCTGAAACTAGTTGATGATCCCTGCTCTAGATCTTACAGCAGATTGGTTGTGAAAGTGCCAGGGCCACAATCAAATTAATCATAATGCAAACAGAACCTCTAAAAAGATCTGGAAGTTTATGGGGAAAATGTCCCCCTGAACTACACTAAAGTTAGTTAGACCTGGACTCACCCAAGATGCGCGTAAATCATCTACAAAGCTAACAATCAGGCCCTTTCCTGCCAGTCACCAGTCTGTGTGTTTACTCTGGTGTATAATAAGACAGTGCATTGGGCTGGCTCCCAAGGTCTGCATGAGCCACACTTCACCCTGGAGGCATGGAGCATTTGGTTTCTTGGCAATAATGGACTACTGAAGGGACGGTTTCAACATGAGTTTATGGATTACAGGCCCAGAGCTGAGAGTGGGGCTGGGGCGTGCAGGGCAGAGGAAGCGCCCTTGTACAGAATGGGAAGGACAGGGACTTGCCTGGCTGCAGATAACATTGATGTGTGGGATGTCAGTCTGGGAAGGGGCCTACTGCAGTTCACAAGCCGCCAGTTTTCTATTTTACACTAGCCTTCATAATGAACTGAAATACTGCATCTGAGTAGTAGATGCATTGCAAGTGTCAGGATGAATTAGTGTAAATTTAAGTCGATTTAGTGACATTTTATTAACCTACTCAGAAATGTCCATAGTCTGGAACCGGTCATGAAATGGGATACATTTGCATACCTTTGCATGAGTCTGCTTGTGCGTACGTGTGTGGCCATTTTCCATGAATGAGAGAGAGTTTTTCTTAAGACCTCAAAGCCAGGTGTCTGGGTTAAGATGTCAACAGCTTACAGCCATCATTTACTGTTCCCACATTTCAAAGAAGCTCGAGATCACCACCATGAATGATTCACAAATGAATCACTGAAGGTTTGGAAGAAAAAGATGAGCTTACATATCTGCTCAAGAGCCAAGCAATATGGCAGTTAAAAACATTTCATTTAGTCCTCTTTTTAGTGTCTGTCTATGGGTTCTCCCAAAAGACAATGAAAACATATGGCTACATGGCTCTGTGAGCTAAAACACACTTGAAGACACACAAGGCTACATATGTCACTCTCCCAATGGCTTTATGTGTGACAGGCAGAGTTATTCATACCCTCGGAGCAGGGAGAATCTCTCTCTCTACAAAGTCCTTCTTCAAAGTTCTGCGTTTTATGAGCAGCATTATTTCTAGTGCACACATATAAACAAAGGCTGGTGTGCCTGTCCGCCGACAGTGAATCAGCAGTCTGTGTGACCGCACGGGTCGCGGGTCGGCCTGTTTTTGTGCTCTGCCAATGCTTACATTAGCCTGAGAAAAGCTAAAACTACTCCAAATATTTCCCTCTACTCCATCCATCCTGCTCTGCTCTGTTCCGAGCCCACAACACATGGACACATTCCAGGAACAGTGCCACTGGCCAGGATCAGCTCTGTGGAGGTCGCCAAGGATCACTTTTTATGTTTCCTCACATTTTCTCAACAGGGCTCTCACACCTATCAAAATCTACAATAAACAATAAAAAGGAATTCTGCTAACAAGTCCTAAATGCTGATTTCACTCTTTGGGATGACTTTGGAGCAGATATAGAAAAAGGCATCATATGATCGTCCTACATTTTTTAGCAGCTTGTCACAGGTTAAAAACTGCATTAGGGCATTTCAAATTAACAAAGTGCGCTGGTCATAAATTAATATGCAAAAGGATGCTACTCCCAGGCAGACTGTTAGGTTAACTTTACTGTGCAAGTACAAAGCCCAATCATCTGTCACCCCCTAATTCAATAATCAGTCCTCATTCAATTATCCAATATAATATGCAAATACATCCAACAATGGCATAAAAATGCTAATTACGTACATCAGAATAATTAAATTGGATAGGAGCAGTGGAAGAGAGCTGAACTGCCATAAAGTGGAGGCAGATTCTTTAATTAGGACTAAAAGATCTTGGAAATTAGAATCTGTAATCTGCCTATAAATTGCTGCGTGGTTGACTGCGCCTGTGAAGACAAAGACCTTGTAGCAGAGGTTTGAGTCTCAAAGCTCAACTGCTGGCACTGAGGGCCAGGCTTCACATAACTAATGCCCGGCAAGTGGCCTAGGGTGGTCTAGCGATGAAGGCCGCTGCCTCCGGTCACATGTAGAGCTGCATCATGGGTTTGAATCCAGCCCACTGCTATTTCAGCACACTTTCTTTCATCTCTATATCCAATAAACTTACAAAGACTTAAATAAATAAAATAAAGCACGGACAACTGTAAGCACTGTAGTCTGCTCCTGGGCCCAGGAGACAGACTATGCATTACCAATCTAACTACAAAATAATTGATTTGAATGGTAAATCTCTAGTCTATTGATAAACTGGGTAAATCAAGATGTAGCCTAGGCCTATTCACAAGACAGGTGAATGCATATTCAATAGGAATGGAGTGTGTGCGTGCATTGAGTTATTGAGCTTGTTTTGGCTAATCTCATGGGGCCACAGATGAAAACCAATTTGGGACTTATTGTACTGATCAACAACCTTCTCCTGTTCAGTAGTGTGTGTATGCCTGCCTGTCACGCGGGAGACCGGGGTTCGACGGGGAGTAAGGACTGGTTTATAAGGCATATCTAGGGTGTACAATGTAGTCCACAAAGCTAGTCCACTAAGTCCATAAAGCGGAAAATCCACTTCACGCTTTCTGAAATGATTTCCAGCCTGTGGAGTCTCAGCTTTAGGGCTCCCGAGTGGCGCAGCAGTCTAGGGCACCTCATCTCAGTGCTAGAGGCGTCACTACAGACAACGTGGTCTGGTTCCAGGCTGTATCACAACCGGCCGTGTTTGGGAGTCCCATAGGGTGGCGCACAATTGGCCAAGCATCGTCTGGGTTTGGCCGGTGTAGATCGTCATTGTAAATAAAAATGTGCTCTTAACGGACTTGCCTAGTTAAATAAAGGTTACATTTAAATAAATAAAAAAAACATTTGAAGAAGCAATCAATTAATTTTTAAGTGTGCGCTGTCTCTAAGACCCATGACATCATTCACACACACAATCAGTTCGATGCTTGAGCAAAGATGCTATTGACTGGGAGAGATGTGAGGCGGGAGAGAGGAAGTGAATGAATAAGGTTTTTGAGGACAATCAACTTTGAAATCAGAAATATTTTGCATTATGGTTTGCATATCATCACAAACAAGGTACTAGGGAAGTGAATTGATGTTAATGCTAGATTCTCATTCTCAGTGGGGTGGCAGGTAGTCTAGTGGTTAGAGCTTTGGACTAGTAACGGAAAGGTTGCTAGATCGAATCCCCGAGCTGACAAGGTAAAAATCTGTCATTCTGCTCGTGAACAAGGCAGTTAACCCACTGTTCCTAGGCAGTCATTGTAAATAAGAATTTGTTCTTAACTGACTTGCCTAGTTAAATGAAGGTTAAATAAATTGCAAAATGTGTAGAATAGCATGAGTTTTGCTATAAAACTGCACATTTTTCTCTCTGCCCCATGGCAATATGTGTAGAATTGCAGGAAATCAGCTTTAAAACAGCCGCAGTTTCTCTCAGCCTAATAGCAACATGTGTGAAATAGCATGAGATTAGCTCTAAAACAAATGTGTCTCTATGCCCAATGGCAAAATGTGTAACATTTTAGAAAGTCCGCTGGCTAGAGCTAGCAACATGTAAGTGGAACAGGCACGGTGCTCTGGTGCTATAAGGGGTCATGAGCTGCGCTGATAGACTTTAGTAGATGACGTGAGACACATTTGACAGATGTACTGAGAAAAGAAACATTCTAGTGACGAAAAGTTTTTAATGTTCTATTATCGATAACTCACTGAAGTTTTTAAAGTTCTAGTATCGATAAATGACTGAAGTTTAGCGCCAGGCCAGGACCCACATTACACTAGAGAACACTGGCTGCTCCACTGGGACAGAACAATGGACCCCGTTACTCTGAGGGACAATAGACAGCCCAACAGCACAGACATGGCAACACAGGAATCGTTAAAGAGGTGGCTCGTTGCTTTTTAGGAATCACAAAAAAACGACACCCTTTCCTCATCTAATGATACGTTATCAGAAGCATCCTCATATGGAAAGACGGTTGCTACAGGGCCACACTGACTTCATCTTGACAAACCAATTGTCATTCATCTCATATTTCTGAAACAGAACAGACATGTGAAATGAACAGTTGTCCAAAAGTGATCCATGGTGAAAACTAAACAAATAGCATCAACACTAAAGCGGACAAACAAAGCTCATGAAAAAAAACACTTGACTTTACTACATACAGTGAGCTTCAAAAGTATTGGGATAGTGACACTTTTGTTTTGGCTCTGTACTCCAGCACTTTGGATTTGAAATGACACAATGACCGAAGTGCAGACTGTCAGCTTTAATTTGAGGGTATTTTCATCCTTATTGGGTGAACAGTTTAGAAATGACAGCAATTTTTGTACATAGTCCCCCCATTTTAGGGGACTAAAAGTAATGCAGTGTCATTTTGGAGTAACTGACTGTAAATAATAGAATACATTTCTGAACACCTACATTATTATGGATGTTACCATGATTACAGATAATCCTAAATGAATTGTAAAAAAATATGAGTGAGAAAGTTAAGAGGCATAAATATCATATCCCCCCCAAAATGCTAACCTCCCTGTTATTGTAATGGTGAGAGGTTAGCATGTCTTGGGGGTATGATTTTGTGCATCTAACTTTTTCACTCATCATTATTCACAATTCATTCTGTATTATCTGTCATCATGGTAGCATCCATATGAATGTAGAAGTGTTTAGAAACATATTGTACTCTTATTTACAATAAAAGGGACTCCAAAATGACACAATACATTACTTACCATTGAATTCTATTGGGCACAAAATAATCTGAAAAACAACCAAAACTAACAGCATGTAACAAGTTTGTAGAGTCACAAACTTGATGTAGTCTTTTGCAAGCTATGAATGAGACCAAATACTTAACTTTTCACTACTTTAATACACAAAAGCACATTTTTCCAATACCTTAGGTCCCCTACAATGGGGGTATTATGTACAAAAAGAGCTGCAATTTGACAGTCTGAACTTTAACCTCATAGTCATTGTATCATTTCAAATCTAAAGTGCTGGAGTACAGAGCTAAAACTACCAAAAAAGTGTCACTGTCCCAAAACTTTTGGAGCTCACTGTATTTTAGCACAGTTGTGTATGTTAAAACCTTTACCTGGTTGTCAGGGTGGTTGACAGTGAAGTAGCCCACACAGATGATGACTTCCTGCAGCAGCTCTTCAGAGGAGAGCTGAGAGCAGTACCACAGCAGGGAGCTCACTATGTGGCGGAAGGCAAGGGACAGCCCCTCGGCACCTAGAACAGCCTGAAACATCATCAGCAATTAAACACCACTGAGAAACCACAAACACAAAGCAGACACTAGCTAGCTAGAGACATTCACTAAAACTAACTGGATAAATGAACAATAGTGCTAAAAAGTAGAGAAATCAACACTATGCTGTTAATGTACGAGAAGCTGGATTTGCTGAATTAAAAGAGAGGAGAGGGATGGTTGTGCTTTAGCGGCTACAGACGGGTGGATTTTGTGTACAGAGACTCTGCTAGGGGGTCTCTCCCCAGCCCCCATACCAGGGGGTCCTACCAGAGGGACCCCAATCCCCCTGCAGATGAGATGCTATCAGTGGTCCACAGACAGTATTTATTAAACATGTCAGTATGACTGAGCACCACAGGGTCAGCACAGAAACAAACCACTGGAATCAGGTTGGGGTATGGATGAGGATTGGACTGGGGACTATGGGAGAGGAGGGGGTAAACAGTCTCCTAAACAACAGGACTTACCTGAGAGGCCCAATCCTGCTATCAGAACTGAGTCTCACTCCTGTCTACACTCTAAATATAACACTCTGTATACTGTAGACATAACCATCTCCCCCAATGTAATCAGTCTTAGGACCTGGGAAGAACAGTAAGACAAACTGACCCTATATTGTGTATGTCTCTATTGTGTCTGTCTATATTGTGTCTGTCTATATTGTGTCTGTCAGTGAATGAATGCAAAGGCTGAATATAATGTGTTTTGATGTGCACCAAAAGGTTGATGATTAAATGCTATGAATATTATACATTTACTTCAAAATAGACTTTTCCAGTTTGAAATCCACCCCGTTTGGTAGCTGATTCTGGAGCCTAGCAAAATGGGCAATGAGAAGAGGGAGCAGCTCAGCATCCACTTTAGTGCTTATTAGTCAGCACTAGTGTGGGGTAATGTGAACCACAAGGTGAAAACAACTCACAGGCCACAAAGAATCATTATTTAAAATGTTCATAAAAATGGTACTGAAACACTTTGACTTCCAGCTGTTTTGAATAGCCTGAGCATGGCGGAGCCGAGGGAGAACGGCCTCTGTGTTAATTACCCACAGGCATTAAAATAATTAATAACTTTCCAACTTTCTCCCTCACACCTTTTTGTTTACGCTCTGCCAGAGCACAGTGAAGCTGTCATCCTCTCTTCATCACAGCTGAAAATGTATGGCCCTGGCTACAGCACTAATCACTCAGGTCCATCCGCACTGCTGACCCACTGGGCTCCTTTGAACCTCAGCAGGTGACCCCAGGTCACGGGACAGGCATGTTTATGTCCGAGAGTTCAGCTTTATCCTAAGGAAAAATACTCCAGTCGTAATGGCAGCAGCTCTGAGAACTGGCCTCTGCTGCCCGATCAGTTACATATAGCCTTGTTGCTGCCAGGAACAGGAAGGAGATATATTTTCAGTGCTGCTTGATGCTTGTGCACAGGGATATGGGGGTGCTAGTCAATCAAACAGAGGGGCCATAAGGTGACAAGACCCCCTATTTGGAATGTCAGTCTGTGGATTGTGTCCAGCATAATACACCTATGTAACCAGCAAGGCCAGTATATATGAAAAACCTGCACCGCAGCATAATTTATGAGATTACAGTCACTGTAATCAACATCATCTACTGGACCTGAAGGATGAGGGATTCAAGTGTGAGAATGTGTGTCTATTGTACCTCAGAATGAAGAAGAGTGTGTGTGTGTGTGTCATACTTGGAAGGCAGACAGGTCGAGCAGGGCGAAGCTGTTGAGAAAGCGGAGGCCTGTTAGGGCCACCTGGATGACCCCGGGGGCGTAGGGCTCCTGTGGGCTCTGGGCAGCCGGCTCAGGCAGGGAGGAGCTGTGGAGCAGGATGCAGTACAGAGTGTGCACCACACCCACCAGGTCTGTGGACTGCAGCAGGGCTGTCAGTCCTGTGGGGTCTGCACGCTTGTTGTCAAATATACTGGGAGACCTGCAGAGGATACAGGAAATATAAATAAACATGTGACATGATCATTTCATTTCTGCTCAATGAACATAGTGACAGAAATGTTATATAGGGAAATGAATTGGATCAGAGTACTCCACATAACAAGATCTCCAAACTCATTATTGCTTACTAAGAAGTAGATCTCCTTTCTACTAAAAAGCTTAGTTAAAAATATCCTGACTTTTCATTTCATTCTATATCAAGCAGAAGTTGAATTCACAACATAGCCCTTCAGCTTGCAGCCAGCAACTGCAACGAGCTAGCCGAGCTGAGTTTGACAACAAGCTGAAAGTTAGTAAACCTGAGAAGGTGTTGGCTGCTCTCCTCACCGCAGTGACCAGAGACCCAGGATGTAAGAGTGAAGGCAGTCTGGTCCCTGTGGCTTCTAGATTTACTCGCTAGACCAGGGCTGTCCCCTCAGATATAAATAATTGGGCCTGCCCTCTTTACCCTGCATGCATATCGGGTCAAGTGGCTTAACTGGTTACACAGAGACAGAAGTTGGAGTCTGATGGCTGTGTGTGAGAAGGTGTCTATGCTCAGCTGTGCAAGTGAAAATGACTGAATAATCAGGGTTAAAAAGCTTGGTCATTACCACTACAACCATAGCCAGAGATATTATTTAATGGTACAACAGTGACACAGAAATGTGGCTCTTATCTTCACCAATTCGGAATCTGAGTTTGCTCCTCCAAGCTGGGCAGAGTGAACACAGGAATTTGGAAGTAGCTCTGACAACGGCTCCTCTGCCCTTGGCTGCAGAGAGCTTCCTGGCAACATGCTGTGTATTCAGGCACATTTAATTAAGGCACACCTTACAGGATTGAACGCAGCGTGTTCGTGTGTCTTAGCCAGGATGCCGCCCTGCAGATTAAAGGGATTGGTAACATCATCCTCTCAGTACACATCACAGGTGAGAACAGAACCGGAGTATAATACTGAATTGGCTGGAAGGAGAGGTTGCTCTGCGTGCCTCAGCTGCCCTCTTCATAAGACTGGAGGCCAGTCAATGCAAACGTCTATAAATAGAGTACAAAATGTACTCTTTCAAACTAGATAAACAGCACTACATCAAAGTCAATGGCATCAGAGAGAACTCATCTCAAATCGCTCCCGTTGTTTTACATTTAGGATGCATGCAAACAGAGTTCCACGAGCTAGCGCTGACAGGAAATTTAAGAATACTCCTGCTGCACAGGCTGTGATTTGCAGGCAGAGAAGAGGCCGTTTGACCTCTGGATGGAACCCACTGTACATGCTGTTACTTGATGTTGGCCAACAGCTCTGTGTGGAAATTTGTAGCTCGGCAAGTACATGGTCTCTAATGCCAATTAAATCCCTTGACACAGCAACTGGCATGACCAAAAATATTCCAGGGCCATAGTATGCATTCTCTCCAGTATAATCTCATGAACACACAGAGGAACGGGTAAGAATGGAGATAGTTGGCTGGATTAGCAGGGTGTTGATTATTACACAACATCGCTTGGTCCGCTCATTAAAGTTATGGTGCTGTGTTTTCTCACAGATATTAGGTGACAGTCTCAGCAATACTCCCTGTGCTGGTGTGAAGCAGCTGGGCACTGTTACAGCACACAGCAGCTGGAGGGGAGAGGTATACTAGCAGAACAGCATCTACAGGATTGTACGTAAATCAGTCCTGTTGATACTGACTTATGCCAGGTTTTGACAACAGACCTGAAATATTTGAGCTAAAATACATCTGTCCTAATTCAAACTGTGACACGACAGAAGGGATCTGATGTACCCATATGACGCGTGTCTAACTAGCAGGGCAGCATACCTCTACTAAGGGTCATGCTATCTTTGTCAGTATTGCGTCTCAGTCTGTGTGCTTAGCCTCTGTCAGCGGCGCCACTGAGCCTCTCTTGGGGGTGGTCACAGTGACACACGTGGGTGGGTTTCCCCCAGTGTGCTGGAGGCAAGGGTTTATGGTGAGTGACAGAGCACTGGAGTCAAGTAGATGCCTATCTCCATCAACAGTAACGATGGCCTCGCCAGCGCTCAGACTAAAGGAAACCACTGAGTGCGATTGAAAAGTAGGCTGTGTATTTGTTTGGGTTCCAACAACCAGTCTTTATGGGACGGAGGACTTAAAATATTCAATAGTGAGTCACGCCTGCCATTAGATTTCTGAACTGCCATGTGTGAGGGCTCTGGGAGAAGAGGCTGAAGAAATTTGGCTTGGCACCTAAAACCCTCAAACTTCTACAGATGCACAATTGAGAGCATCCTGGAAGGATGCATCACCGCAAGGTATGGCAACTGCACCGAACGCAGCTGCAGGGCTCTCCAGAGGTTGGTGCGGTCTGCCCAACGCATCACAGGGGGCAAACTACCTGCCCTCTAGGACACCTACAGCACACAATGTCACAGAAAGGCCAACAACCACCAAAGCCACCGCCAGTTCACCTCACTATCATCCAGAAGGCGAGGTCAGTACAGGTGCATCAAAGCTGGGACCGAGAGACTGAAAAACAGCTTCTATCTCAAGGACATCAGACTGTTAAATAGCCATCACTAGCACATTAGAGGCTGCTGCCCTATATACATAGACTTGAAATCACTGGCCACTTTAATACTGTTTACATATTTTGCATTACTCATCTCATATGTATATACTGTATTCTATTTTACTGTATCTTAGTCTATGCCGCTCTGTCACTGCTCGTCCAAATATTTATATATTCTAAATTCTATTCCTTTACTTTAGAATTGTGTCTATTGTTGTGAAATTGTTAGATATTGCTGCACTGTTGGAGCTAGAATCACAAGCATTTTGATAAACACGTGTATGTGACAAATAACATTTGATTATTTTTTTTCCACACTGATGTCTGGAGAGGAGGGTCATAGAGGAAGGGAGACGGCTGCCACCCACCGGCCAGTCACAGCGAAGCACAGCTTACACATGGCGTGCAGCAGAGCGGTAGCCTGATGGAGGAAGGTAGACATCTTGGGGCTCTCGTCCACTGGGCCCTGGACAGACAGGAAGCAGCCGTACAGCTTGTCAATCAGACCCATGTTCACCACATAACTGAGGGAGGGACAAACACAAAACGAGGATAAGAGTAAATTCACAGGAAATAAACAACAAATTACTAAACCTTCACAATTAAATATTTGATGTCATTCAAGAAGTATCTCTGTGACATATGTTTTAGCCTAACAAAGGCCCTCACTGAGTGCAAATCACCGGCAGCACAGTTGAAATTTGATCTCTCACCTAAGCCCTCTATACTCCCTGTTATTAGTGTGATATCACCAATTTGTCTTGCCAATGACAGGTCTCATGATCATGTTGCCTCTACTATCTCAGCAACAAAATCACTCGTAACAGCATCCTTACATTTACATTTGAGTAATGTAACAGATACTCTTATCCAGAGCATACATTTTTATACCTTTTCTGACTCCAATAAGTCATTAGAAGGTGGTTGTGCCCCCCTGTGCCAGCCCAGAGCTAGGCCCCTGACTGTCTACTGACCTGAGTCTGCCTCACAGCTCAGGTATGCCTTTCCCACCCCGCTCAGCCCTACCCACTATAGGGGCCGACAGGGAGGCTCAGCAGTCAATCACAAGACCTCCCAGATGTACCAGATAGTTCAGTCCAGATTCAGGAAGCCTGCCACTGTTCTACACTACATGAGTTCATTCCTTACTCTCTCGGGCTCCGCTTAGCTTATTCCCTCAACTCGCTCTCCCTCGTTCGCATACCTTTTTTTGTTGGGACTGTCAATCAAAATGGGCTCCTCAAGGCAGGTAATTCCTATTTTTTCAACCTCCACAATAGGTCATCTGACACTTGAACCACGGCCCCTTGTTATGACTTCATCCTCTTCCACAACTTCACTAGAGCTGAAAGGAGCTTTCCACGCACAGTTGTGCACAATGCCTGGTCCAAAGTCTGTTTGAAAAGCTGTTCAGTCTTGTCCCTGTGTGTTTCAACTTATGACCTACATGCATCTGTATGTTTCTGACACTGGTAGGAGATAAGTATGGTACAAAGCCTGGTGAGTGATTGGTAATGAGAAATGAAGACTTAGAAGGGGAATGCTGATGTTCTCTTTCTGTGTGATCTACAGTTCACCATAATGGGGGGGAAAAAGTGTTGCTGAAGTTACCATCTTTTTGATCTTATTTCCTCCCTACCATCACATACATAATTTGAGGCAGAGGAGGTAAATCTTTCATTGCTTGCAGGGATTACTAGTCTGACGACACCATTTTTCTCAGGCTCTCCCTTGTCTCCAGGGTTACGACTGGGTCATAGTATGAGTGTTAGGCCTGGTGCAGCTGCTCTGGTCAGATGAATCATTGGCTGTGGGAGGGATGATGTGAAGACTCCACTCTTCCCGAAGGTCTGGGCCTGCCTTTCCTCACCGCCCCGCAGTGCTTGGACAGACACAGCCCCTGCTACTCAAAGGCCACGCTCAAGAGGATGTTGCAAACTTTCAGGAGTGTTCTTTGTTTATGTTGCCTCAAGTAAAAAACATGACATATTACTTTGCTGAGGAGTTTGATCCAGAACGTGTGAAAAAGTAGTTTTTGGACAGATGCCAGAGGACACCCTCTCTCACCCTCACTCCAAGCCCCTGGCAAGAACATTATCTGACCTTTTCTAAGGGAGCTGACCTTTTGTAGTAATCTTTTCAACAAAAAGCTATTTCTGATTGTAAGTAAGTTTGCTTAATTTCAGTGGTTCCCCAGATCAACCCTAAAGGAGAAAGTAGAGATAGGACAGAGGTGTTGTGACAGGGAGGAGGGCCGTAGTAGCGCAATGTGTGGTTTGAGAGAGAGGAGGAAGAGCTTACCTGATGAGGTCATGGGCCCGGGTGTTGAATGGCTCCATAGGGGAGGTCTTGGTCTTGGTGTCTGGTGATAGGATGCGAGGGGCGTCTCCACGGCCACACTCGGGAACATAGGGAAGAATGAGACTCAGGATGGTAGCGCTGGTCTGCAGCAGGCCGGTGGTCAGCCCCTCAAACACCTGCTTGTTCACACTGCGACCGAAGATGGACTTGTCTTCATCTGGGACGAACAGCTGAGAAAAAGACAGTGTGGTCAGTCAAGAGTTCCGTAAACCTCTATGTCACAGTACAGTCTGTACCAGTAGCTCTATACCTGCTCTTTCGAGCTAGCTTGTATCACATACAACCTTGGCTTGTCCTTGTCAGCTTGCCAAGTCCTCTGTCAAAAAAGGAATCTTGACATTGATCGATCACAGTGCAAAACTAACAGTGTCCCAGGCAGTCACAGTATCCACCAACAGCAGAGTTCAACAGAAGACCAGCTCATTGCAACCTCAGTTTGACTTTTACAACACAGGCCAAGGCCATTTGTATTGGTTGGGATCCTGATATGGCATGGGATAAACAACAACACAAGTGTTATTGTATAATTCATCAGGTGTGGGTCATACGTCGGTGGTTAACAGTCAGTGTGACATGGTTACTGTTGCCGTGCCAGACTACTGCTGCTGCCATATGAGAGGTCTCAGAGGTATTCCCTCCCTGGTAACAAGGAAAGACAACCGGATAATGAGATTGTAGAGAAAACCACTGGAACTAACACAGGGGGGTGTTCTGTGTTCACCATCATCTGTGATATTAAACCAAATTCTCCCCTTACCCATGCCTCATATACATAGACGGGCTGATAGAAATTGCAGCATACTGATTCCTCTGACATGATTGTGGACTTTTTAGAAATTTAATATTTTCATGTTAGTTATCCCAAACTCTTTATTACCATAAGAGCACAAGCATCTGAAATATTCCAAGAAATGTTTATGAAGATATATTAAGAGTCTCAGGGTATATAAAGACTCAGGTCATGGTGTTCTGGTGACAGGAGTGTATATCCCCTTTTAGTTCAGTGACATTTTTGCATGTGTGTGTGTATATTGAGGTTAAGGTTTAGTTTTAGAAATAAGGAGGTCAGGTAAAATGTCTGAACCATCTCATTTAAATTAATGGTTAGGGCAGCATGCTGACAGCGTTAGTAAATCCACCAACATTCTCCACAAATCGAATTAAAGAGGGACAAGCACAGACGCCGGCACTCTACCTCCACCCACTTCCAAACACAAACACAAACGCACACGCACACACACACACACACACACACACACACACACACACACACACACACACACACACACACACACACACACACACACACACACACACACGTTCTTACGCAGACTATTCATGAGCCCCATGTTCGTCAGTGTCCAAGACGTCTAAATAAGTTAACGCTGTCCTGTTTAACATGTCAGTTGTCAAAGCAGCTGTGGGGATATACGTTTTATATAATCTGAAGCATACAGACTAACCTCCCCCTCCGTGCCCTCAGGAAACATGACTGCTTTGAATTGGAAGTCAGGGCTGGAGAAGGAAGCCCCAATAGAGTTCATGCATGTAGCAAAGCCCATGTCTTTGCCTTGTCCGGTCTGTGCAGTCACCACCATTAGATGTTTACAGTCTCTGAAAGAGTGCTAAAGGTTTTTGACTGACATATAACCCATCCACCATACTGCCTGCTTCAGTCTCTCATTCCCTAAAGCCCAGAAGTATCTGTGTGGCTGAGGTGGAGGCTGAGGTGGTGGCAGGGCCAGGATTTGTACTGTAGCGTGGGTCTCTGTGTTTTATTAACACTGTGCCAGGAAGGAACAAATGCTGGCGATGTGGCCATGGTTTTTCAGCACTCACAGTGTTTCATATAGTCAGGAGAATTTACATAGACAGAGACATTGGGAGGGATTCATTAAACAGCTTGGTCCTTGGGAATACGATCTACAGTTCTGATCATGACATTCAACCTTCGTAAGTATTACACAACGTTCAGGGACTTAAGCTTCCATACAAATAACATCTTTGAATAATACATGCGTTGTTTAAGTGAACATACATTTAATGTAATGCCATCATAGCAATAATGATAGTAATAAGTGATGTTTTTTAAGGTGTGGTGAAAAGACACTTACTGTGAGCTGATGCAGCAGCAGGTCCATGAGGGAGGCTACCTTATTGCTGAATAGAACGTAGGAGCAGTTGAGGTGGCAGCGAGAGCATGCCAGAAAGTATATGTTTACAGCAGCACATAGGGACCTGAGGAGAGAGAGAGAACGACAGAGGGAGAACCAGATGAATCCCTTGTCAGAAGTCAAACTAAATAGTTCAAGGTAAATTTCAACACTAGTGTTACAGTGTAGGTGTTCATCCCCGGGCATTGACATGGCTATCTGAAGTAATCAGGAAACCAAAACACACTCCACCAAATGTGTGGTTCCTTAAGGGCACAATTTTATCTTTGGAAGGGTTGAAAGTATATACTGTCATTTATGTAACAGTAGGTAAGCAGAATTCAGAAACCCAGTAAAATCAGCTACACTGAACAAAAATATATAATGCAACATTTTCAAAGATTTTATCAAGTTTCAGTTCATATAAGGAAATCAGTCAATTGAAATAAATAAATTAGGACCTAGTCTATTGATTTCACTTGACTGGGAATACAGATATGCATCTGTTGGTCACAGATATAGTGCCTTGCGAAAGTATTCGCCCCCCTTGAACTTTGCGACCTTTTGCCACATTTCTGGCTTCAAACATAAAGATATAAAACTGTATTTTTTTTGTGAAGAACCAACAACAAGTGGGACACAATCATGAAGTGGAACGACATTTATTGGATATTTCAAACTTTTTTAACAAATCAAAAACTGAAAAATTGGGCGTGCAAAATTATTCAGCCCCCTTAAGTTAATACTTTGTAGCGCCACCTTTTGCTGTGATTACAGCTGTAAGTCGCTTGGGGTATGTCTCTATCAGTTTTGCACATCGAGAGACTGAATTTTTTTCCCATTCCTCCTTGCAAAACAGCTCGAGCTCAGTGAGGTTGGATGGAGAGCATTTGTGAACAGCAGTTTTCAGTTCTTTCCACAGATTCTTGATTGGATTCAGGTCTGGACTTTGACTTGGCCATTCTAACACCTAGATATGTTTATTTTTGAACCATTCCATTGTAGATTTTGCTTTATGTTTTGGATCATTGTCTTGTTGGAAGACAAATCTCCGTCCCAGCCTCAGGTCTTTTGCAGACTCCATCAGGTTTTCTTCCAGAATGGTCCTGTATTTGGCTCCATCCATCTTCCCATCAATTTTAACCATCTTCCCTGTCCCTGCTGAAGAAAAGCAGGCCCAAACCATGATGCTGCCACCACCATGTTTGACAGTGGGGATGGGGTGTTCAGGGTGATGAGCTGTGTTGCTTTTACGCCAAACATAACGTTTTGCATTGTTGCCAAAAAGTTCAATTTTGGTTTCATCTGACCAGAGCACCTTCTTCCACATGTTTGGTGTGTCTCCCAGGTGGCTTGTGGCAAACTTTAAACAACACTTTTTATGGATATCTTTAAGAAATGGCTTTCTTCTTGCCACTCTTCCATAAAGGCCAGATTTGTGCAATATACGACTGATTGTTGTCCTATGGACAGAGTCTCCCACCTCAGCTGTAGATCTCTGCAGTTCATCCAGAGTGATCATGGGCCTCTTTGGCTGCATCTCTGATCAGTCTTCTCCTTGTATGAGCTGAAAGTTTAGAGGGACGGCCAGGTCTTGGTAGATTTGCAGTGGTCTGATACTCCTTCCATTTCAATATTATCGCTTGCACAGTGCTCCTTGGGATGTTTAAAGCTTGGGAAATCTTTTTGTATCCAAATCCGGCTTTAAACATCTTCACAACATTATCTCGGACCTGCCTGGTGTGTTCCTTGTTCTTCATGATGCTCTCTGCGCTTTTAACGGACCTCTGAGACTATCACAGTGCAGGTGCATTTATACGGAGACTCGATTACACACAGGTGGATTGTATTTATCAATATTAGTCATTTAGGTCAACATTGGATCATTCAGAGATCCTCACTGAACTTCTGGAGAGAGTTTGCTGCACTGAAAGTAAAGGGGCTGAATAATTTTGCATGCCCAATGTTTCAGTTTTTGATTTGTTAAAGTTTGAAATATCCAATAAATGTCGTTCCACTTCATGATTGTGTCCCACTTGTTGTTGATTCTTCACAAAAAAATACAGTTTTATATCTTTATGTTTGAAGCCTGAAATGTGGCAAAAGGTCGCAAAGTTCAAGGGGGCCGAATACTTTCGCAAGGCACTGTACCTTAAAAACAAAAAATATGGTTGTGGATCATAAACACAGTATCTGGTGTGAACATCATTTGCCTCATGCAGCAGCGACATCTCATTCGCATAGAGTTGATCAGGCTGTGTTTGTTGCCTGTGGAATGTTGTCCCACTCCTCTTCAAATGGCTGTGTGAAGTTGCCGGATATTGGCTGGAACTGGAACATGCTGCCGTACACATCAATCCAGAGCATCCCAAACATGCTCAATGGGTAACATGTTTGGTGAGTATGCAGGCAAGAACTGGGACATTTTCAGCTTCCAGGAATTGTGTTCAGATCCTTGCGACATGGGGCCGTGCATTATCATGCTGAAACATGAGGTGATGGCTGCAGATGAATGGCGTGACAAATGGGCCTTAGGATCACGTCACAGTATCTGTGCACATTCAAACTGTCATCAATAAAATGCAACTGGGTTTGTGGTCCGTAGCTTATGCCTGCCCATACCATAACCTTACTGCCCCCATGGGTCAGTGTCCACAACGTTGACATCAGCACACTGCTCGCCCACACAATGCCATACACGCAGTCTGCCCGGTACAGTTGATACTGGGATTCATCCTTGAAGAGCACTTCTCCAGCACGCCAGTAGCCATTGAAGGTGAGCATTTTCCCACTGAAGTCGGTTACGACGCCGACCGGCAGTCAGGTCAAAACCCTGGTGAGGACGACAAGCACACAGACGAGCTTCCCTGAAACGGTTTCTGACAGTTTATGCAGACATTCTTTGTTTGTGCAAACCCACAGTTTCATCAGCTGTCTGGGTGAAGAAGCTGGATGTGGAGGTCTTGGGCTGGCGTGGTTACACGAGGTCTGCGGTTGTGAGGACGGTTGGATGTACTACCAAATTCTCTAAAGCGACATTAACATTCAATTCATTGGCAACAGCTCTGGTGGACATTCCTGCAGTCAGCATGCCAATTGCACACTCCATCAAAACGTGCAAATTTTAGAGTGACCTTATTTGTCCCCAGCACAAGGTACTGATCATGCTGTTAAATCAGCTTCTTGATATGCCACACCTGTCAGGTGGATGGATTATCTTGGAAAAAATGAGAAATGCTCACTAACAGGGATGTAAACAAATGTGAGCACAACATTTGAGAGAAATAAACTTTGTGTGTATGGAACATTGCTGGGAACTTTTATTTCAGCTCATATTTTTGTTCAGTATACTTATAGCTCTACCCCCTCACTACTAGTCAACTGGTTATTCAGAGCTAGGGACAATAATAAGACAAGAGATCTGCAGAACCAGTGGAGCTCGGTGCAAATCACAGTCAGTCCAATCTGGAGTCTGATCCTGCAGCGCTTCCTCTGTGGCGATAAGGCCATTCCTCTCAGCAGCTCCTCAGCTCAGAGCCTAAAGGCAGGCCTCTGTATTATGTCTGCTTTAAACAAACCCTATGAGAAGATTCATGCCACAGATAACTGATGAATAATTCTGCTCTGACTGCTGCGCCCCCTTGTTTCATCACTTAATATTTTCTGACATCTGTATATTTTAGCCAATAGAAGAGTGGCGTGTCCTATCTGCTCTGAGGAAGAATGGAATCTGGCTTTCCTATTCTAGAGTAGGCCATGTTTATTTCAACTGGTAAACATTTTGATATCTGCCGCAACATTCACATCTGCAACGCATTTCCACTCCAACCTAGTTGGCATTTAGATAGAACATAGCAGAGACTGATGTAGGCCTAGGTTGATTGGTCTGTCAATAACCTCCTCATGACCAAAATTACTCGTCTTGTTTCATATGCTAGTGGGGAGATCTGTAATTTGTTCTATATCATTATTGACATTGTAGTGTAAAGCTGTCAGACATAGAATTTGGTGATAATGTGAGAAGTATTACATTGTGAGTAATGGGAAAGTATCCAAATAGTCCCATCAATGTCTGGTTAAGAACTCTGGGGTTTGCTTGCTTAAAACTTTTAAACACCTTACTATATGAGTATCATATGCTGTGTGTGTATAGGCATTCTAGCCAAATAAAATGTTGAGATCTTTTCCGTCACCATTTTAAATACAAATTCCTGAGAAAATGCAAACCAAAACAACATGATTTGGTGTGTTGATCCCTGTTTCTGCCAAACGCCTCCCTTAATAAGATCTGTTTTCCAGGAATGCACAAAAACACAAATGCCACATTAATTCTATTGTCCATTAATAGTCTTGGAATGGAGTGGGTGGAAGAAGGCAGCCATCATGGTTGAGTGGAATGATAACACAGCCTCTATTGGGCTAAAGTGAAGTAACGTGAGAACCCCACCAAACTGTGCTCTCTGGGCAGCCGACCAGAACCGGGGCTGCCTCAAATTATTTATTTTTTTCTCCATAATTTTGTAATTCAGCCACAAGTCAGGTTTTCAGTGACAGAATTCCACCATTGGAAACACTGCAAACCAATGGAATGAAATAGTAGCTTTCCTCTCAGTCTGATGCTGTGCTGCTTTTAATGTGTTCATTCTGTATGTACAGAGATAAAACCAGGCTATTATCACCCCCATGCCTGACACAGAAGGGAGAAAAGCCATTTCAGGTTAAGATTCTTTCAGTTACTGTGATGGAATGCAAGGTGTCCTTATCAAATTAAACAAGACAGGGTGTCAAACCATAGGGAAGGTTAAATGACAGGGTAGGCTGATCCTGTTACAACACTGACATCGTCCTACATGAAAAGGCCCCGGAAATCTATAAGACAGAAATTATGAGGAGAGGGAGCAAGAGAGCAGTCCTAAAACACAGACTAATAAATGGAAGATGAATGATGACAAAAAAGGGAAGGTCAGTATTTATTAAATAACTTGTAAATAATAGGCTACAAAAGCAAAGCCCGAAATGGATTAGGCAAACACCATCTTCACGATGTTTCTATAATAACCTGTCAACCATAGCACCCTGGTTTTACTCTATGCGTAAGTGGAGGCTGCCCTACCCAGAATGTCATTATCCATGTTGGGAGCTGGGGGGGGGGGTGAGAGACAGGCCAGTCCCCAGGTGGCTGCCACTCTTATCCAGCAGATTAAAGGGCACATCCCTCATTTCTTTAATCTTATTAGAGAGAAAAACAGCTGTCGACTGCTTCCATTCTCTTCACAAACCCTTAGGACAGAGATGGATCTAAAGGCACATTTAGCTGTAAATGTCAACATATCAAATGTATGCAGACAATTTTCAATCTTATGTAGAACATGCATTTCATTTGGTAGAATATAATATATTATGACTTATATTATACTGAATAAAAATATAAATGCAACAATTTCAAAGATTTTACTGAGTTATAGTTCAAATAAGGAAATCAGTCAATTTAAATGAACTCATTAGGCCCTAATCTATGGATTTCACATGACTGGGCCACTGGGGAAACATGCCCAGCCAATCAGAATGAGTTGTTTGCTCATGAAACATAGGACCAACACGTTAAATATTGCGTTTATATTTTTGTTCCGTGTATATTTAAGCAATAAGGCCCAAGGAGGTGTGGTATATGGCCAATATACCATGGCTAAGGGCTGTTAGGCACAAAGCAATGCCTTATTGCTATTAATCGACTGGTTACCAACGTAATTAGAGCAGTAAATTCAAATGTTTTGTCATACCCGTATACGGGTATGACATATACCACGGCTGTTATACCACGGCTGTCAGCCAATTAGCATTCAGGGCTCGAACCACCCAGTTTATAATGATGATTTTAGGATAGGAATCCATTCCATTCTAATCTCCATGAACATCCTACCTACTTCTCACAATCGACTCAGTCAACTGCTCATGTAATGAGCATGCAATTGCTTTGTAACACAGATAATCAGGCATGTCTTAAGCCCGCATTAAACAAATGGCGAGAATGTCAAAGGCACGTTTGAATAATGTCCTTACAGCAGCTCATACAATGAGCAATCTCAGTGATCTGTCTTTTGCTCCCTCCCACCTAAATCGGTATGATTAGCATGACACTTGATATCATCCAGTCTCCTGGAATCTCTGTTGCTGTGCCCCCTCGACGACAGGCTCAATGATTTTGAGGAGCAATTTAGTAAAGTGCCACAATAGCCCGCCTCGTGTTACCGTGCAGTATGTAGGTAGTGTTGGTTGACCCACGAGTGCCAATCTATCCTAACAGGCAGCATTCCTCCACCTACATAGCTCTGGGCTGCCCATTTGACCGCGTGCCACGCCCACAGCTGGACCCCATCATTTGGTGCCTGCTCCACCTGCCAGACTTCACCCAGCAGGACACACAACGGGCACTTTGTTAATCTGAGAATAATGAAGCCTTATCTTGTAGACGCGGGATTAGGTTCCACTGCTGGCCCATACTGACAGGTTGTATGGAGAACGAGGTAGAGAGAGAGCCCGAGAGAGAAGAGGAAGAAGCCTAGAGAGATGGAGATAATTAGCAATGTAATCTCCTCACCTACTGTAAACTCCTTAACCCCAGTCAGCCACAGCAGAGCTGATCACCTTACTGGCCTGATGAGGCCATAGACACACAGCGATCTCAGGCTAGGAGGTACTGTAATAATAATCATCAGAATTATTTGGTGGGTGCTTATATTTGTCCTATTTCACACATGTACAAGTGTAGAGTGCTAGATAGACTAGAGACACACTGACTGGAGAACACCTTGACCTGGGACAGCCCTACACCATGCAGCCCTGTGGGGATCACCCTGGGTGGCCGACCGGCTCGGACATAACAGGGGGGCTGGGGGATTGGGAGTGTCACTGACCTCTGTGGCTGAATTAAAACTCTTAAGTATAAACCATCCCAGAATCCATAGAGTATCCCAGGGGCTGATAGACAGATGGCGGGGAAGGGAAAATTAGAGCGAAGGTCAGGATCCTACCCACCCCCACATAGTATAGTACTGCTCAAATACCCCAGGAGACACTTAGGGCTCAAGAGTATTTAACAGTATTTTCTTAGTGACATAAACAACAGAAACGGCATAATAGTTTAGGATACTGGGACAATACCAAGTAGACTCCCCTTACAGATAGATGTTTCCAATTTTCAGAAGTCTAGCACTTCCTATCTTGCAAAGACAACAGGACATCAACCATGTAAAAGACTCTTTATGCTTTTTGTCATTGGGTTATCAAGCAGGAGATCGTTCCACCTAAACCTCAAGCTCACGTTTCCCAATGTCCCTGTGCTTTTCCTATGTGCCCAGTAAGGCTTGACCATGGAAATGCTGCAGAAATCTGATCAACTTCCAGATCAGGTTGAATCCCTGCTTTTCAAAGAAAATGTGTGTTCAGAAAAAAAAAAAAATCCTAACATGCTGTCCACACCGCTCATGTTGCAAAATGAATGTACACATACATGTTATTCAATCACTGCACCCACATTATTCACGCGCGCCAACAAACGTCTGCGTTGCCAAGCGCTAAAATAGAAGTCCGTTCCATTTGTGACGCTGAACGCAGTGCAAGTCCTGCCTCTTCCATCTCCTCATTGGTTTATAGGAGCAGATACCCAAGTGCCATCTCGTCATTGGTTATACCCACGTGGGTGATTGAAAGATGAACCGAGGTCGGTCGTTCGTGGTAATACACCTTATTATGAAAGTTGGCTGCCAATCTCCATATAGTCCAAAGAAGAAAAATACTGGAAGGAGGAGAGATGACTAAAAAAGATTTGGTTTACCATTTTGTGTGTGGATTAATTGTTGGAGTTGAGGACCTTGTGCATTTCAGGTAAAAGAACTTAACTTAACTTTATATCCCAGGACAAATTAGCTAGCAACAGCAAGATAGCTAAATAGGACAAATGAGTTAGTAACTGCAAGCTAACTAGCTAAATTGCCATAAATGTTTAGTGCTTTTCGACCTATCCCCAAATTAATATAATTGGTTCAGAGTTTGTTTTGATATTTCAACCTGCGTGTCGTGATCGCGTTTGGTGTGGGGCGCCAAAATCAATTTGCGCACGGTGTAAGCCAAAACACAAGGTGAAGAGCAAATCCATTTCCTGGTACCGTCAAACAATCCCTTCATTCACTGCTATCTAAATGGCATTTCATTTGATTCTCCTGTTGATCTATCTGATACCCTGAGTGCTTCCAAGATGTCCATTCTGCCTGTCATGCCACACCAGCTGGGTATATACTGGGAGAAATCTGATGAGCCGTCACGCATCACACACACACAAGCACACACTCACTCACTCGTACCCTATAACGACATCCTGAAAGGAAACCACAGGTAGCGGCTTTGATTTCACTGGACACACTCAGTAATGTGACAGAGGTGGTCAACTACAATAGTGTTTTAACATGCAGTGTCCCAGCACAGCAGTGCCACTGCACTGTTAAGACGTCTCTCTAAAACTAGAAAGCAGCTCGTTCCATTTTCAGCAAGGTAGGACAGGGGCCCCTGTTCCACTTATCACTTAGATAAAATGGATACCACAACCACAGTCATATTGAATGGTCTCTTCTCCCTACTCTAAAGGTATAAACAATTCTCCAAAATTCAACTCAAAGTTATACGACTGGCTCTTCAGCCCTTCAGATGGGCCAGTATGTCTGGTCTAACGCTGGCTTGTCTTCTCTCTGAGTTATACTCCAGCAGCACCAGAGACGGGCCCATATGCTGACAGGCTCTGGTGCTGAGCCCAGATATCACTGGGACACCAGTCCCATCTCTCTCCCCCTCTCTACTCCCCAGTGACCCCTTCTGGGAGACAAAGGGACATGTCCCATAAACACACAGTAGTTGACACAAGGTTGGAATACTTGAAGAAAGCATCCATCTTTCCTTAACACATCTGAGAAGTGTTGGATTTGTTAAAGTAGTGATATGGAAACTTTGCTTTTGCTAATCAATTCACACAGTGATTTCCTCAAAGCGAGGAAGGATGTGCTGATAAAGTTTTAAAAAACGCAGTCAGAACGACACCTCAGTTTACCCCCCCACCTAATCCACACCTCCAGCCTGGGGAAAAACATTTTCTCACCATATACTAATAGTGACACTGAAGATAAGAGTCTCCAGAGGCAGAGAGAGCAGAGCAGAGGTGCTGCCTGGTGAGGATCTGGGATCATTTACAGCTTGTTTTAGACAGCTCTCCCCCTCCTCCCCTAGGGAACACAACACTCTCCACTCAGAATCCCACAGAGCACACACTTGCACTGCTCCAATAAAAAATATACATTCATTGAAGGATTTTTAACAATAGTCCCTCGAGTTAAGATTGAAATACACAACTTTAGTAGGAAGAGTTTATTTATTTATTATTATTTAGATGATTGAACGATTTTCAAAACTACAAAATTACTCTCCAGGTGCAGACCAATTAAGGTTCATCTTCACATGCAAGTAAATATGGTTTATGCATGACTTTCCACGTTAACATCTTTGACATATTCGACAAACTGCTATATTCATGTTAATGAGAGTTGTTGCTCTGCTAGTCTAGACAGGGATCCAGCGGCAACAGGGTTACACAGGGACATTAGCAGAGCCTCACTGAGGAATTAGCTCATTAATGTAATGGTAACGAGGTGGAGTGGGCCTCCCAGTGGGGTAATATTGCCCGAGCATCTCCAACTCTGCAGTTGACATTTTTTGTAAATCACTCAGCTTATCTGAGAGGAGGCGATCAATACGGCAGCATTACTGTAAACAGATAATGTAGTGAGCGCTGTGGTTAGCGTCTGTCTCACAGACACCGCCCATTACGCCATCCAGATGAGAAATAGTGATTAGTGGACAGAAAGACCATGTCCTTGTGTTGCATCTCATCACCACTGTAGCTCTCAATATTATCTTCCCTTGACCTGACTTGACTCCCTTACCTTTCCTATTTTGTAAATGTGTGTGTTTATAGAATGTGGGTGGAGTAATACATGTTTAACCAGGCACAGGACTACATTGAGTGTGGGCGGGGTGTGTCTGAGGGGCTGGATTGATATGCTCTGGAGGGTTATCCCAGGTTCAGACCCTAGTTCATAGCAACAACCCCAGGCCTTCTACTCTACAGCACAGATGACAGAGAAAGCACAGAGACGGTCTATAGACAGCCAGCCTATCACAATCTGAGCCAATCAATACCAACAAACACCATAGTTGCGGGTTAGACCATTCAGCTGTCCAGACAGGACCTGGCAACACGTTGCATGTTTTGCCATTGGCAACATCATGAATATGGTCACTAAATACTGTTAAATGTATAATACTACTGATTCATATATATATATATATATAAAGAAAAGCTCAAGAAATTAGTCCAGTTCTTGGTATGCGTTTCACTTGATATATATATATAAAGTGAAACGCATACCAAGAACTGGACTAATTTCTTGAGCTTTTCTTTAGTTGCATCCTAACATTCCTAATTGTGATGACGAAGGAGTGAGAGGCCCCTTCATGGTGTATTGGACTTGTCCTCAGTCTTATGCATATTTATAGAAACTCTGGAGAAGTTCTTCTCAACATGTTCAGACAAGGTAGTAAGTAATTGAGTACTGAAAGAAGGTAACTGGGAGGCCATTCCGTTATCACTAGACATTGCACACTTCAGCTCTGGATTGGACAAGCTGTTCTGTAGAGGATGAAATAAATACCTCTGATCCATAGTTTGCGTTAGCCGGTAATAGCCGGCTTTTGGACAATAAAAAAAATAGAAAATCCGATAGATAAAATTGGTGCCGGCCAATTGTCTGGGAGAAGAAGAAAAGATCCCATTGCGAAATAATACTTTTTAGCCTATTCATTAATGGAAATATCAGTCCATGTAAATACATTTCACATGCTTATCTATAGTGTATTTGTGGAATTAAATTGGCACGTGTATTGTATATTCATTATGTATCTTATTTATCACACACATAGGCCTACAGCATACAGATACAGAGCCCATTCAAAACTGTTTTTCCCAGTAGGAGCTTGTTTTGTCTTGGATGCACAGAAGAAGTCGGAGATTTCCGAGATCCCAGTTGTTTTGAATGCGGCATTAAACGGCAACGAAAGGCAGGCTTCAACAGCGCGTCACACACCACTTTGCAATGAGCTGGAGGCCGTATGCATTTTGAAAACATATGCTTAATTTTTCGAAATCTGAACGTTTAATACATTAATACTATGATTCAAAGTAGCCCTTTAGCTCTCCTCTCGTCTACAATTCTAAGGATATTTTCATCACTGTCACAATGAAACCGCTCGCATGTGCAGTGCCATTTTGGCAACTGTGTTTTCCTGCTAATTGTAATATCGAACGAACATTTGTGCATCGTCTACTGCCTTGTGTGCATTGTAGCACTTATAATGTGAAGAAATAACAGTTTATCAACGTTTGAAGCTAAACGTTCCGATCTGTTGCATCAGACTCATTGCTTTTTTAAACTTAATTATTTACGTAGACTTGGCACACTGGTTATATGAATTAGGGTTCAATCCTCCCACAACTTTCCCAGAGTCTGTTTGGAATAGGCTATTTCTTTCTTGACAAGCTGACCAAAAGAATAGGTAGCTTAAACTTTTCTACTATAGTAAATTGACATAGGCTAGTGATTTTGCTGTTCATTTCTCGTCTTGTTGACAGATGAAAAGTTAATGTGGACAGTTATTCTAACATGTTAGGATAGGTTAAGTAATCCCTCTCACCCCACCCCCCCTAAGTTTTAGATGCACTATTGTTAAGTGACTGTCCCACTGGATGTCATAAGGTGAATGCACCAATTTGTAAGTCGCTCTGGATAAGAGCGTCTGCTAAATGACTTAAATGTAAAAATGTAAATGTAATGTTGAAAGTGCAGAATTCGGTAAGAAGGACCGCCCATCGCTGCATTCTCAACTTGCACGTTCTGTTAATATGAATTACCATATTCTAAAAGTGATTTCTGTCATTCTGAGCACCGTGGGTGGGCGCCCTAATCAGCTTATGAACCAAATGCATATGAGTCTGGTACATTTCTCAAATGTCCGTCACCACATGTTCCTAACGGAAACCCTGCTCTGATCTTACACACCTCTTCATAGTTACAGTGGATTCAGAAAGTACTCAGACCCCTTGACTTTTTCCACATTTTGTTACGTTACAGCCTTATTCTAAATGAATATAGTCCCCCCCTCAATCAATCTACACACAAAAACCAATAATGACAACAACAAAAAAATACTACATTTACATAAGTATTCAGGCCCTTTACTCAGTACTTTGTTGAAGCACCATTGGCAGTGATTACTGCCTGGATTCTTCTTGGGTATGACGCTAAGCTTGGCACACCTGTATTTGGAGAGTTTCTCCCCTTCTCTGCAGATCCTCTCAAGCGCTGTCAGGTTGGATGGGGAGCGTTGTTGCACAGCTATTTTCATGTCTCTCCAGAGATGTTCGATTGGGTTCTAGTCCGGGCTCTGGTTAGGTCACTCAAGGACATTGAGACTTGTCACGAAGCCACTACAGCGTTGTCTTGGCTGTGTGCTTAGGGTCATTGTCCTGTTGGAAGGTGAACCTTCGCCCCAGTCTGAGGTCCTGAGCAGGTTTTCATCAAGGATCTCTGTATTTTGCTACATTCATCGTTCCCTTGATCCTGACTAATCTCCTAGTCCCTGCTGCTGAAAAACATCCCCACAGCATGATGCGGTCACCACTATGCTTCACCATAGGGATGGTGCCAGGTGTCCTCCAGATGTGACGCATGGCATTCAGGCCAAAGAGTTAAATCTTGGTTTCATCAGACCTTTTTGGCTGTCATGTGCCTTTTACTGATGAGTGGCTTCCATCCGGCCACTCTACCATAAAGGCCTGATTGGTGAAGTGCTGCAGAGATGGTTGTCCTTCTGGAAGGTTCTTCCATATCCCAAGAGGAACTCAGACTCTGTCAGAAATGTTTTGGTACCCTGCCCAAGATCTGTGCTTCGACACAATCCTGTCTCGTTGCTCTACGGACAATTCCTTCGACCTCATGGCTTGGTTTTGTCGACTGTGGGACGCTTATATATAAAAAGGTGTGTGCCTTTCCAAATCATGTCCTATCAATTGAATTTACCACAGGTGGTCTCCAATCAAGTTGTTGAAACATCTGAAAAATGATTAATAGAAACAGGATGCACCTGAGCTCAATTTTGAGTCTCATAGCAAAGGGTCTGAACACTTATGTAACTAAGGTATTTAAAAAACAACAACATTTGCAACCATTTCTAAAAACCTGTTTTTGTTTTGTCATTTTAGGGTATTGTGTGTAGATTGACGAGAAAAAACATTTATTTAATCCAATTTAGAATAAGGCTGTAACGTAAAAAATTGTGGAAAAAGTCAAGGGGTTTGAATACTTTCCGAATGCACTGTATGTCAAGTGGAACTCTCAAAGCATAGTAACAACCGTGTGTGTATGGTCTTCAGCTCCAACAAGCAAAAACAGTCCAATTGTGAGCAAAAGACTCCAAGCTACCTACAAGCAGAAAACTCTCCCCCCATTTAAGTTAATCAAATTCCTCACAATACTGAAGTCTGCTTCAAATTCTCTAGGATTAGTGATTGAGGAAGTAAAATGTTTTAAATAAATCGATAAACACGAATGGCCATATGTAAAAGCATTATAAATACAAGTAACGTTTGTCCATTAGTGGAGGTTTGGGAAACAGTAAATGCTAATAAGTGAAGGAGAGAGTCCATTCCAGTCCATTAGACTCCCAGTGTTGTGAGAATGGCGGTCTCTCAGAGGTTATCTACTGGCAGGCCACGCTAACTCCAGACCCACAACTCAAAACCACGACAGAGTCTGTCTGATGGATTAGACACACGGCCTTTCTGTAGATCAACAGAAAAGAATGAATACAAAATAGATGACCAAAATATAATCCCCTTCTTTTTTTCTTTAAATGGTGCATTATTATTCATGATCCATTTAGGATATTTATTGAGATGCGAGCACTATAAACAGAGAAATAAAAGGAGGGGCTGAGGTTACCTCACATCTCCAATTGTAAACAGAGGAGCGCTGTCACTGAGGTCAGGGAGAGGACACAGTCTGAGTGTGGACCATGTCTTTAGAGGCTGTACACAGCAGCTGAAAAGGCTCATGGTTTTTCAGTTGAGGTCGGGTCGGACGCCGGACAGTGAAACGCTGGCTCATGAGGCTATGAGAGTAGCACTAGGCCAGGATATTGTATGCTGGTTGTGAAGACTAAATGAGACTAACTTGCTCTAGGGGTGCTGCTTTGCAGATGACCCTGTGCTCTTTTTAGCCTATTGAGGGTGTATGTGTGGTGTCAGGGAGGGGGGGTTGGAAGGAACACAGCAAAAATACAACATTTCCATTTCAATGGATTAATGAAGTTGTATTGTATGGGGAACAAGGTCATTCTATCCAAAAACAATGGGGTAATTGAAATGTACACGTCCTCATGGCTGTCTCAGCAGAGGTGACAGAGAGTTGACAAATGGTCATAACCCCTGCAGAGCCACAAGCAGCAACCACATAGTTTGTGTAAAACCCTCTAATATGAATAAATAGTATCAAAAGACGGTGTGCTTGGAGAGGAGGTGAGCTGTATTTGACTGTAAAAGCTGGTACTCACTTGATTGGAATGCGTGGGACTGCGGTGGGGGTGGAGGCTGCAGTGACGACCAGCAGAATCTGTTCCAGAGCAGAGAGTCCCCCGCCCACCTGGAACGCCACTTGATCTGCATTGTTCTGTAGAGAGAAAGAACAAGAACCACATTCAGGTAACAGGGCGCTGGACGGACCAAGGTATCACATTACTCTCAGTGTGGACCCAGCTTCTCTTTTCCTCACCTCCCAGTTGGGAATGAAATCTGAAACAAAGTGATCCCCAAAGTATTCCTGTTAAATCTCAAAAGTGCACAACCCCAGCGTTCCACCCCCACTATAGTCCAGGCAAGTCTCAATGGAGGACAGCTACTCTGCAGACCTACACACACACACACACACACACACACACACACACACACACACACACACACACACACACACACACACACACACACACACACACACACACACACACACACACACACACACACACACACACACACACAGCACCAGGGTGGTGAGGAGAGACTGTACAAAAGTAGAGAACAGAGAAATCAAACAAAAACTTAAGAAAATCATCAATCAAGATAAGAGTATTGGATACATTCTGAATTTACTCTTTATTTATTCCAATATAAAATGAGCTATAACTCTGACAGAGGAAGTGCACCCAGCTGAGCCTAGCACACTGCATTTAAAAAAGGTGCAATATGCAAAAATCACTCCGCCATTTCCTGGTTGCTAATATTGTAATAGGTTGCCTAATTTAAGTTTGTGCAACAAAACAATGTATAGTGTAGAGAATCATTGTCATCTAAACCGATGTGAAATATATTTTCTAGAACCAAAAATATTGTATTTAACGGTTTGAAGCTGGTCTACAAAAAATGAAAGCAAAAGACGCAAAACAACTTTAGCATGGGAATCATAGAAATAGAGAACATAGAACATACCAACCTCTTCTGTCATTCTTATTGACTGCAAGTCTAAGATCTATAATTCACATTTCTATGTGCATTTGGTCAGGTCGCCCAAATAGTTACATATTGCAGTTTTAAAAGGTATAGTAGAATGCGCCTCGAAACCATCATTAAAACAATCATTAAACAAACATGTTTAGTCTAACACAATAGTGTCAATACAGCAGTCCATAGATTTAAGACCAAACAGCACTAAATAAGAGGGCCCTGCCCTGTTGCAAGGAGAGGAGAAGAGAGTCAGAGCTCTTGGCATTGGGTCAGATGCTGCTGCAGCTACACAGTCCAATAAATCAACAGCTCCAAAGCCCAGAGCAAGCGGCTGCTATCAGACATGTTAGTGCCTGGGTCGACCGGGAGGATAGGGGCTCCAGGGGAGGAGTGGGTGCTGATGGAAGGCTTTCCTCGGCTTTCCTCACAGAGGGAGCAGCCAGGGGGACAGTCATTCCTCACCACACCAAGCATGGAGGTACACTGGGGGTCCCTCCTACACCTAATGAGGTCACATTCTCCCAGGTAGTGTGACAGCCCTCAAATCCAGGCACTCCACTCTATTTTAGTTCCACGGATGAAGGGTTTGCCAACAAGCCTGAACACATTGAGGAAGCGCTTTGCAAAACGATATATAAGCTCTTCATCTGTCACTCACACAGACTGCCAAGGCACAAGTCAGCAGGATCCGGTGACAAAAAACACTGAACTCTGCTAGGGTTAAGGGATTTGGACCAACACACTGAAAAAACACCAGAGGCCCTATGTATGATGTGCAGTGAGGATTATGGAAATCTCTACCATGATCCAATCTGCCCATGTGTGTGGTTGAGTGCTGTTTATAAGAGAAAAACCTCCTTTATGTAGGTTACCAACGGTTTCCATCGATATGGTCTCTAGCACTGAGCTGGGTTTAACCCATTCTTAACTCACCCATCAACGCAGCCATCTAAAAGCTTCTGGGATAAATGAGAAAAGGCAGCTCTTTCATGGTGTCTTATCAAATGGTCTTTTAAAGGGGTTAACTAGAACCTGCCCAGCTCTGGCTGTCTGACGGTAAAGCCAGACTGGGACAGTTTGGCTGCATCGGTCTTGGCCTGTTGACAGATCGATCTATGTGACAAAAAAAAGAAGAAGAGGATTAACCTCCAATAATTTTAGCCAACATCTTCAGGTGGTCTACATCTGCAATACCCATGGCATCCTTACCAGACATGACCCATCTGCTCGTGTGGAGATACACAATCATTCATTTCTTAAAAGAACACAATCAGATATTGGTGTTTTTGGTGCAGGAACCAGCATAGTAATCAGTGAGTGGACCTCTGTGGTGTTCCTCATGTTTTGGTTGAATGCATTCAGTTGTGCAACTGACTAGGTAGGTATCCCCCTTTCCCTTCCTTCTATCAAGGATGTACAGCTTTACACTCTGCTGGCTCAGTACTGTGGATGGCAGTAGAGCAGAGCAGGAATAATAGGTCTTCTTGTTCCCGATCAATGAAGAATAACTTTTCAATTGAAACAACTAAAGAGAGCAAATTGCAATAACAGCCAAATTACATGCCATGTTAAACAGAACCCTCTGGTATGGAGTTCTTCAGGTACACTTACTGTGAGTAATACATAGAAACAATAGAGCTGTCTTTCATTAAATAACCCGTTGAAACACACTGGGAACTGTATAACAACCTTAAGGTGAGATCTCCATAGGACGTGTGCTGTAGTAACTATTGTATCCATTGTTGCCAAATGTTGATTACAGCCAACAGGCTTCCGGTTCCAAAGCCATGGTTACAACATCTGGATTTGATTCATATTTTCAACAAGCCACATCTAGCTTAGAACCAATCCTCCACTCTATGTAACTATGGAGCAGTGTGTGATCTGTCTGTGTCCTGTCACTCCCTGCTAGACAATCTGGTGACAGTGTAATAGGATGAGGGGTGCATTTCTTCTAAAGTGAAACTCCCAACATGACTGAAGACATGAGGAAAGGTGAGGGGGCAGGCCAGACAGTCGAGTCTAACATGAATTATAGAGCTGAAGGAATCTTACCCAATTCTTACTCCTGCTGACCATTACTACCCCAGCTAATCAGAAGGCTTGCAGCTGTTAATTCCTGTGGCTGTGGCACTGCTGAGAGAAGCGGATAAGCGGAGAAAGGGAGGTAGGGAGGGCCAGCCGGACAGCTCTTTGTAGTCACCTCCCACTAGCCACTTTATTAGATACATAAAGAAAGGAGGAGGTGAAATGGAGGGGAAAGCCCCGATCCTCTGGCCCCAGACGCTGGGGAACAACTGGCTGGGAGTTCATTAAAGGTGTGACACAGGACAGCCCCTTTGTCAATCAGTCTTTGGCCTCAAACTGGTTGCCCCAAACAATATTACAGACGGAGTGAGGAGGGCAGACACACCCCCATACATGCATTTAATCTTGGACCCCGACTAACATATACACTTGCAAAAAAAGCCTGTGAGGAGTAAACAAAGTCTCAATTTTGTTCAGTAGTCTAAACCAGCATCTGCATGTATGGGAGGAGTGATAAACCACAACAAGATTGCTGGAGTAAACATTTAGAGACTGAGTAAGAGTTTGTATATTAAAAGGGTGTAATGGCATGCTGTTTGGTACACTAAAGTAGAATGATTGGTTGAGAGACTGTAAATGGGAAACAATACTGGGTGAGTTTATTTTAAATGTGAAACAATACTGGGTGAGTTTATTTTGAATGAGAAACAATACTGGGGGAGTTTATGTTGTTATGTGAGAAACATTACTGGGTGAGTTTATTTTAAAAACAATACTGGGTGAGTTTATTTTAAATGAGAAACATTACTGGGTGAGTTTATTTTATGTGAGAAACAATACTGGGTGAGTTTATTTTATGTGAGAAACAATACTGGGTGGTCATGGCTAGAAGGGACAAGTTTTGTTAAATTAACTTCAGATTTGACAATACTGGATAAGTTATTTTAAATTACGAATTAAATTTAAAATGGGCATGTTAGTATATTTTAAATGAGAACTAACATAACAGGTTAGGAGAAAAAGGTCAAAACAATATCAAATCTTATTGGTCACATACATGTGTTTAGCAGATGTTATTGCGGGTGTAGTGAAATGGGTTAGATAAATTTGTTAATTTGACAAAAGCTGGATCCCTTCTAGCCATGACCCTGTCCTATAGGCTATTTGCCCAAAAAACCTGTTTTCAAATTAAATGTAGGCCTCACTAATTTAATTAGCTTAGGCATAAACATTTTAATTAGGCTTAATAAATAACAAAACAGCACCACAGCAGTGGAAAGAGACGTGGGCATGTTAGGAGAACTAACATAACAGGTTAGGTCAAAACAATATCCTTATTGGTCAAACTCAAGTGAAATGGGTTAGATAAATTTGTTAATTTGACAAAAGCTGGATCCCTTCTAGCCATGAAAGCCCAGTTCCACTAGGCCCCTCAAACTTTATCCCCACTTTTTTCCTGTTCCTCTAATCAGGGACTGATTAGGTGCAATTCATTATCAGGTAGAACAAAAAACCAGCAGACTCCGGACCTTGTAGGGCAAGAGTTGTATACCCCTGCTCCAGGGAGTCGCAAAATGAAGAAATCGATGTTGGACAAACAAATTGTAAATATGCAAATTGTAAATTTGTAAAAATAAGTAAATAAATTAATTCGTTAAGGCTGGTTTATTGAGAGAAAGCTTATTTAACAATGCTGTAAAATGAGCCCGACATTTATTAAAACACTTGTTTACAAAGCTCAAATCATATCTCACCATTTTCTAATGGATGATGATAATAAATGTTTATTATAATTTCAACTATTGTGGGGTCGTGACTCGTGCCATGTGTGATATACGTGGATGATTGAGAACTCTATTTCCTACTATAGACAGTTGTCTGCCTAGTTATTGCAACATTGTAACTCTGCGATGTGAATAGTTGACAATGATGTTTAGTTTCCAAGTGCTACTGAATAAGCTCAACTGAAATTCACCAACTGTGCATGATACACATCATTACTCTACCAATCCCTTCCAAATCTTTATACTATACATGACACAGGCGCATATGTTGCTCTGGCCTAGGGTGGCAGCAGAACTGCTAGGACTGGCCCTCACAAACACTTTCCTCTAATTTGCTTGTGTTTGAGGTAGACCTTGGCCTGCTCAAAGTGAGCCGCTGCTGTTGGGAAGTCAAAACTCTCCAACTCCTTGGAGCAGCTTGCGACGGCGCATCAGCCTCTTTACTTTGTACTCAAAATGGCTCAACCGTGAGGCCATCTTTAAGATGTTTTAGAGGGGAAAAAAATCCCCTTTCAGAAGGCACACTGGAAACAGGGATAATCAACACAATCTTCACCAATTCTTCCCAGTCGGGGTGCACTTAGCTGAAGTCCCTTATGCGTGTCTTTTGCGTGAGTAGAAATAGAAACCCAGCAGACACTAATTTCCCAGCAGTTTGAGGATTTATTAGTCTATGAAGTATATTTGCCTTTGAAATTGGAGCACATTGACTGGTATTTCCATCAATGAATAAAAAGCATTATTGGGTGGGGATAAATATTTTTTTACCGGCTAATACAAACCCTGTACTGAGGCGCAAAATCAGACACCAGACAGCTTATGGAGGAACTACAACACAGAGGGATTTCAATGTTTGACCCCAGTTAAAGTTACAAAAAGTCAGCCATCCTGGAAACATCAACTCAAATATTAAAGGCCATATTCATAGTCTTCCAGCAAACATATCCTGGTTAGGTAAGAAACATGTAGGTACTTCGGAGAAACAAAGAATGTCAAATTAAACGATTTACCTGACTTTATGACATACTTTGGCAGCAACAACACGAAAGCTTGTTTGTTTGTTAAACAATATAACTCCTTCCGAACTCATAATAAGAGGGTTATTTTCATACAATAGGGCCTATTCAAGAGCAGGTCATGTGAATGGATCATATTCTGGCCAACTTTAGTCTACTCTATTCATTTATTGTAGTAAAATCTGTAGTTAACATAATAACTAAAGAATTCCAGATGGGTTAAGGTTTGGCGACATAGTAAATCACATAGCCTCTGTTCAATAGCTGTCAAGACTAGATTAAATAACCATAACACTTATCATTCAAATCTTAACACTTCTTGAATAGGGGTGAGCCAAAAATAGCATTGAAACTCATTGGAGTATAACCCTTAGCCAAAAAATGTACAAAAATGGTACCTATCTTAACAAAATCTGCAATTTCCTTACAAAAGTAAGTGTATTATTAACCTGGATGTGAAATAACAATTAACCTCATCAATTTGAATGCTTAATGTGAGCACTTATAGCCATAGACCAGACTATTAAGGAATAATAATACGCTTCCTGACACACTTCCTGTCACACTTCCTGTCAGTTTGGTCCTCCTAGTCTCATCTGACAAGCTCAATAAAACAAACATTTGGGGAAAGTGGATCTATGACACACTAACACTCCCAATCTAAGCCAGGTGGAACAAAGAAAACCCTCCAAGGGGATGAGGAATTTAGAGAAAAGTATGATTTTCAGCTACAAGACCAGTATACTCGTCTTAGGTGAGTATTGCATTCAGTGTGCAGGAATACAAAATATAACCTTGGAATTTCAGAACATTCAGACACTGCTAATTTTGGCTACATCCGTCAACTTCAGGCAGGCTCCTTGAGGCCCTATGTTCTTGTTACTCTGTTGCCCTATTCCCCCACCTCCATATCCCAGGTAGAACAAGCCAATGGTTAGTCACGAAGGGGAGACCAACCAGCCCATGACAGCTGGCAAATGAAAATGTAAATACAGTCTCCACTCTTCAGCTCTTAGACCACAGTGTTTCTGACAGTCCCTCAAGTGTCATAAACTCTCTCCATCTAAGGCCAGCCTTTATTTGAAAGCAGTGACAAACAAATTTGGGCCAGTGTGTAAATATGCGAATTCATTACCAAGGTATGAGAGCAGAAAGGTAAGAAATTGCCCTGAAAAAAAATCTTAGAGGGAAAAAGCTCTCTACTTCTTTTGAGTTTGACAAAAAAAGAACCCATTAGTGCTCACAGAGGGAGAGGCGTGCTGGGGTCGGAGACTGGGGGGGCTAACTGAGGCAGCCGTGGAGGGGGAGTGTCGGGTGTTGTTCAAGGAATTAGCAGGGAAAGTGGAGACTGAATCAGATACCGCAGAGGAAAAACAAATATCTAGGTGAGTCAATAACACGAGATATGCTTGTTAGGTCAAATAATCTAAACGATCCTGACTTAAAGTGACTCAGGGGGCAGACACCCATGCTGACAGAGACTATATTTATTTGCCTTTGTCCTGGGATTAGAGGAGGAAGTGCTCCCCAGGCTGGTTCACAGGCCAGCCCACCATGGCCCACCCCACTCCCCTCAGCCCAGGCCTCACTCTGCTCTGGGCTGAGGGGGAAGAATGTGTTTAACAGACATACTGAATGAAGTCTCTTCCACCCCTCTACACCCACAAAACTCTAATGAATTCACAATAGGGCTTTCCTCAATTGTTTTAATGAACTATAAATATGTAAAGAGCTTTAACCACACAGAGTTGTCTGTCCTAGTGATCCCAGTGTTGAATTGAGGAGGACTCCAGGCCTAGTGACCCCTGACCTCCAACAGGGAGAATATGGAGCTAATGGGAGGAGTCCCCCTGTTAGTGACAGCTTGAACACCATCGCACTGGACTCCTCCTCTCTCATTACACTGTACTGCTGTGCCAGTCACTCCTGCCACCTCGCTCTCCCTCTCTCTGGGGAAATTCAGTAATAGCCTCTCTACCCCTCCCCCTGTCAATGACCAGACACCATCATCTCGCTATCCTCCCACCCACCAACATGCACAGTGTGCTTTATCAGACCTTGAACTGCACGTTGGCAGAAGAATGATGGCTTGTCACTATATGTTTTCCTCTTCATAAACACAGTGACAGGTCCTCTTCATAAACCCAGTGCAAATCCATAAAATACCATCAAACAAAGTCTCATCTACAGTGGATTTCTTTCATTCATTACATTGACTTAAATCAACTGTTGTTATCAATGTCTGTAATTCAGTATATAGCTTTCTAAAAAAGCAGCAAATACCAATGAAATACCTGATACTCCACTGTAATTTGAGATCCTTTGGATTACATTTTCTAGGAAAACCTTATGTTATTGTATAAACCCACAATATACTTCTGAAGCATGCAAATGTTTGCCTGTCTAGTAATGGGTTGCTCCTCTATTAGTAACATGTGGCCAATGAAAAGACATAGCTAATCTGGCCTGCATTACAAATAACCTGGGGCAAGGAGTTGGGGAGTAAGTGATACTCTACACTGGAAGACAGACAGAGAGCTGCAGCCAAACAGAACGCTTCAGTTCAGAGAACTGCCCCACTCACTGCACACACAACCCATACTGACTAAGCACTGACATAGCAACACCCAAGCAGCACTATATGACATGGAGGAGAGGTGTTAGTGATTTACCTGCTTCTCCAGGATGCGGGAGATCTCTCCCAGGGTTCTGTCCAGGCCTGACACCCTAGTGTTGGCCCACTGCCCGCTGTCCTGGCCCTGGAGCTGCTTCACCAAGTCCTTCACCAGACGCTGGAGCCTAGGTAGAGGGGGAGAGGCTTAGTCCAGTCATCCATCCATCTATAATTTCAGTATCATCAATATTCACTACAGTTAAGTAGATGAAGTAGAAGGCATAAATGTTAAGTAGGGAACTAACTTGGCCTTGTATGGGGAGTCGGGGACTTGTGTCTTTGCCTCCATTGATGTCTCGTACTCCTTTGCCCTACAGAGGGAACATAAAAACAGTATTTGAATAAGAGGAAAAGAGTACTCCAGTGGTCAGAGAAAAGGCAGGGGAGGATGAGAAGTCTGAAGGAACAGAAAAAGATCAAGTTAAGACAAAGTGTTTATTTTGCCTGTCAATTGTTCCCCCCCAGTAACTCTAAATAAATCATGCATTAATTCTACAGGGGCATAGTTCCTCACTGGGTTTAAAAATTCACAAGGACATTCCACCCTCATCACTTTACAATGGCATATCACATGTTCTGTTAAACTACAGTGCCTTGCGAAAGTATTCGGCCCCCTTGAACTTTGCGACCTTTTGCCACATTTCAGGCTTCAAACATAAAGATATAAAACTTTATTTTTTTTGTGAAGAATCAACAACAAGTGGGACACAATCATGAAGTGGAACGACATTTATTGGATATTTCAAACTTTTTTAACAAATCAAAAACTGAAAAATTGGGCGTGCAAAATTATTCAGCCCCTTTACTTTCAGTGCAGCAAACTCTCTGAATGATCCAATGTTGACCTAAATGACTAATATTGATAAATACAAAGCACCTGTGTGTAATCAAGTCTCCGTATAAATGCACCTGCACTGTGATAGTCTCAGAGGTCCGTTAAAAGCGCAGAGAGCATCATGAAGAACAAGGAACACACCAGGCAGGTCCGAGATACTGTTGTGGAGATGTTTAAAGCCGGATTTGGATACAAAAAGATTTCCCCCAAGCTTTAAACATCCAAAGGAGCACTGTGCAAGCGATAATATTGAAATGGAAGGAGTATCAGACCACTGCAAATCTACCAAGACCTGGCCGTCCCTCTAAACTTTCAGCTCATACAAGGAGAAGACTGATCAGAGATGCAGCCAAGAGGCCCATGATCACTCTGGATGAACTGCAGAGATCTACAGCTGAGGTGGGAGACTCTGTCCATAGGACAACAATCAGTTGTATATTGCACAAAGCTGGCCTTTATGGAAGAGTGGCAAGAAGAAAGCCATTTCTTAAAGATATCCATAAAAAGTGTCGTTTAAAGTTTGCCACAAGCCACCTGGGAGACACACCAAACATGTGGAAGAAGGTGCTCTGGTCAGATGAAACCAAAATTGAACTTTTTGGCAACAATGCAAAACGTCATGTTTGGCGTAAAAGCAACACAGCGCATCACCCTGAACACACCATCCCCACTGTCAAACATGGTGGTGGCAGAATCATGGTTTGGGGGCCTGCTTTTCTTCAGCAGGGACAGGGAAGATGGTTAAAATTGATGGGAAGATGGATGGAGCCAAATACAGGACCATTCTGGAAGAAAACCTGATGGAGTCTGCAAAAGACCTGAGACTGGGACGGAGATTTGTCTTCCAACAAGACAATGATCCAAAACAAAGCAAAATCTACAATGGAATGGTTCAAAAATAAACATATCCAGGTGTTAGAATGGCCAAGTAAAAGTCCAGACCTGAATCCAATCGAGAATCTGTGGAAAGAACTGAAAACTGCTGTTCAAATGCTCTCCATCCAACCTCACTGAGCTCGAGCTGTTTTGCAAGGAGGAATGGGGAAAAAAAATTCAGTCTCTCAATGTGCAAAACTGATAGAGACATACCCCAACCGACTTACAGCTGTAATCGCAGCAAAAGGTGGCGCTACAAAGTATTAACTTAAGGGGGCTGAATAATTTTGCATGCCCAATGTTTCAGTTTTTGATTTGTTAAAGTTTGAAATATCCAATAAATGTCGTTCCACTTCATGATTGTGTCCCACTTGTTGTTGATTCTTCACAACAAAAAATACAGTTTTATATCTTTATGTTTGAAGCCTGAAATGTGGCAAAAGGTTGCAAAGTTCAAGGGGGCCGAATACTTTCGCAAGGCACTGTATATTGTTAAATAAATAGTAAATGGTATGATCCAACTCGGGTAGCAAAGACATCAGTGTTTTGAATCTATGACCTCCACAGATTCACAGGGTCATTAGGACTGGTCTCTGTGGCATTAGACCAGCAGACATGGCAAAGAAGACAGGCTCTACTAGTAGCACACAGAGCATCTGTCTGTCAGTCAGACAGTCAGCATCTTAGAGCAGATAAGAGCTAATATAGATCCCAGGCTGACAGAAAGAAGGTCCTACGGTCAGACACAAAGCAGCGGATAAACTAACAGGCCCCGGAAGAGGACCAGATCTGTCCTGGCAGAACAAGGCTCAAGTCATTAGAAACACCGTTAATGTCAATCCAGCTCAGAATTAAACCCTGAAATAAAAGGTTGTGTAACTTCAGTGAAGACAAAATATTTAGGTAAACTGACTATGGGGTTTTATCAATGTTTACAATTTCTAAGGTTAAATCAGCAAACATTTATCAATCAGAGAAATATCTATGAGCAAATCAGAAATGTCTGCTCTCAAGGGCAACCTTCCCATATAAAAAGGCATGAGTTTAAACTTGATACCATCATTGAAATGATCAATTCACGTGCTTAACTTTTTAGTCTTTGTACTACGTTATCAATGTCTTCTTCAGCAGTTGTAACAGTTCCAAAAATATTAATATGGCTTTAAAATAAATAAATCACTGCACATTGGCAGTACATGAACTAAAGGGCAAACTTTTGGCCTGGAGTAAATAAAAATGTTTTAACATCTATTTATTTATTTTATTTCACATTTATTTAACCAGGTAGGCTAGTTGAGAACAAGTTCTCATTTACAACTGCGACCTGACCAAGATAAAGCAGTGCGACAAAAACAACAACCCAGAGTTACACATAAACAAATGTAGTCAATAACACAAAATAAATAAAAAATAATACAAATCTAGGTACAGTGTGTGCAAATGTAAGTGTAGGGAGGTAGGCAATAAATAGGCCATAGAGGCAAAAATAATTACAATTTAGCATTAATACTGGAGTGACAGATGTACAGAAGATGATGTGCAAGTAGAGATTCTGGGGTGCAAAAGAGCAAGAGGGTAAGTAATAATATGGGGATGAGGTAGTGGTGTGCTATTTACAGAGTGTGTGTACAGGTACAGTGATTGGTAAGCTGCTCAAACAGCTGATGCTTAAAGTTAGAGGGAGATATCTCTCCAGCTTCAAAGATTTTTGCAATTCGTTCCAGTCATTGGCAGCAGAGAACTGGAAGGAAAGGCGGCCAAAGGAAGTGTTGGCTTAGGGGATGACCAGTGCAATATATCTGCTGGAGCATGTGCGTGTTGCTATGGTGACCAGTGGAGCATGTGGGTGTTGCTATGGTGACCATTGAGCTGAGATAAGATGGAGCTTTACCAAGCAAAGACTTATAGATGACCTGGAGCCAGTGGGTTTGGCAACGGATATGTAGCGAGGGCCAGTCAAAGAGAGCATACAGGTCGCTGTGATGGTTAGTATATAGGGCTTTGGTAATAAAGCACAAGGCACGGTGATAGACTACATCCAGTTTGCTGAGTAGAAGTTGCAGCAGGGGGTGGCGAGATGTTGGACAGGGTAGGGGTAGCATGGCCAGCTGCGGAAAAATGCTTATTGAAATGATCGATTATCGTAGATTTATTGGTGGTGACAGTGTTGACTATCCTCAGTGCAGTGGGCAGCTGGGAGAAAGCACTCTTATTTTCCATGGACTTTAGTTTCCTAAAACGTTTTGGAATTAGTGCTACAGGAAGCAAATTTCTGTTTGAAAAATATAGCCTTAGCTTTCCGAACTGACTGAGTATATTGATCCTGACTTCCCTGAAAAGTTGCATATTGCGGGGGCTATTCGATGCTAATGCAGAGGATGTTTTTGTGCCGGTCAAGTGCAGTCAAGTCTGGGGTGAACCAAGTTCTACATTTTTTGAACGGGGCATGATTATTTAAGATGGAGAGGAAAGCACTTTTGAAGAGCAACCAGGCATCCTCTATTGACTGGATGAGGTCAATATTCTTCCAGGATACCTGGGCCAGGTCAATTAGAAAGGCCTACTCGCTGAAGTGTTTTAGGGAGTGTTTGACAGTGATGAGTGGAGGTAGTTTGACAGCGGATCGAGTACACACGCAGGCAATGAGGCAGTGATCACTGAGATCCTGGTTGAAGACAGCAGAGGTGTATTTAGAGGGCAGGTTGGTCAGGATGATATCTATGAGGGTGTCCATGTTTACGGATTTGGGGTTGTACCTGGTAGGTTCCTTGATGATTTGCGTGAGATTGAGGGCATCTAGCTTAGATTGTAGGATGGCTGGGGTGTTAAGCATGTCACAGTTTAGGTCACCTAACAGTATCAACTCTGAAGATAGATGGGGGGGGGGGGGCGATCAATTCACATATGGTGTCCAAGGCACATCTGGGGGCCGAGGGGGGTCTATAACAAGGGGCAACGGTGAGAGACTTGTTTCTGGAAAGGTGGATTTTTTAAAAGCTCAAATTGTTTGGGCACAGACCTGGATAGTATGAGAGAACACTAAAGGCTATCTCTGCAGTAGATTGCAACTCTGCCCCCTTTGGGATGGAGACTTCAGGTGGCCTTCCTAAGCCAGGCCTCAGACACGGCTAGGACATCCAACATCCATACAGTGCTCTGTGAAAAAACTGTGTTTGTAAATGTAATATCATACAGTATTGTAGAGGGATTTGGATGGGTTAATGGAAGGTAATATGATCAGAAACACAGGGCTCCAGAGCAGAAACACAGGGCTCCAGAGCCCGCCAGCAATATTATTGCCCCCCCCCCCAAATTAATGACGAATATTATAATTCTTTATTATAATTTTAAAAAACTCAGACCTGCGATGCAGGAAGGAAGTTACCCCACCTAATAATGCAAAAGTTACATGTTAACTTCATTCATGAGGATAGCGAATGTAGGCGACAGTAAACAGATGGAGAAAAACTACACCAGTCGAGTAATTCATTTCAACAATAATCTTCATTTCAATTTGACCTTACAAACAAGAAGAGGGCTTTATTTGAGTTTATTTCTTCTAAACCGATGCGTATATAAAATGACAGCAACTGGCTGAGGCTTAACAGCATCTTTCACAATAGAGAAATGTGGCCTAATAGAAGTGGGATGTTTTAATTATGCCTACTTACAATGACAGCTAGCCCAAAATGTAGCATCCTACATAAAACAATAATTTAAAGAAAAAAAGGCGATGTCTGTTAATATCAGGAGTCTCGGTGTCACGTCTACTCCCGCTCCTCCCCTCCGGCGTTCGACATTGCCGGTATACTAACCACCGGTCCTGGGATCCATCATTACGCACACCTGGACTCCCATTAACTCCCTATATCTGGCACTCTCTTAGGTTCCTTCCCCAGTCAGTATTGATCCTGTGTTAACGCATATATGCTACTGTTACGTTGGTCGTTTAATTAAACATTTCACCTGCACCTGCTTATCAACTCACAGCGTTTTCGTTACAGAATACTGACTCAAACAATGGAAGCAGCAGGAGAACAAAATATCTCCCAGACAGTCAACGAGCAGGGATACCTTCTATGTCAACATCAGGACCAGCTGGCACAACTGGGGACAGCTATGGGAGAGGTTATTCGTAGTATGCAATGTCTCAAACATACCCGGGAGGCGTTGCCATCAACTAGCGGAGGTTTACTCGACAACCAGTCGACCCAGCGAGCCAGCACAACAGCCCATTCAGCAACCTACTCAGGTCAGCGATGCCTATTTGTCCCTCCCAGATAAATATGACGACACCCCATCTAAAATGCCATGGCTTCCTACTTCAGTGCTCACTCTACTTTACATACCAGAGGGGAGCCCCCACCACCGAGAGCTCCAAAGTTGCCACTGTTATTTCTCTGATGACTGGGAAGGCTTTGGAATGGGCCACAAACATCTGGGAGAGAGGAGAGGAGCTAGATTCATATGCGGGGCTCATGGCTCTGTCCAAATGCAGCTTCGATCATCCCCTGGAGGGCAGAGAGTGGGGTGAGCGCTTACTCCAATTACGCAAGAGGGACCAGACAGCTGCCGAGTACACGCTCACCTTCTGGACAGTAGCAGCATCCAGCGGATGGAACGAGCGCTATTCCAAAGAGGTCTGCACAAGGAGGTCCAGACGGAACTAGCCTGTCGAGATGACAACCTCACTTTGGACACACTTATTGGGATGGCCATCCGTCTGGATAACCTACTACTGGAGCGTCGGTACTCTCATCACTTTTCCCCTCCCTCAGGGAACACTCTGGATCAGAGCCTGAACCCATGGAGGTAGGGGTCTTACACCTCCCCACGCCGGGATCCACAAGAGCAGAGGGACGGTCACGTGATCTTCCACCTCATAGGGCAGGAGTGAGTATTCCATCTTCATCACTTTCTGCTAAACTCTTTTTGGTGTCCATCACACTAGTTGATTGTCCCTCATGTACTGTGTCTACAGCGTTTAGTGGGATCCGATGCCACGGGGAACTTTATTGACCAGACCCTTGCCTCCTCTTTAACATCATCTCCTACCCGCTCTACTCTCCTTTTCCGGTTCAAGCCCTTGATAATTGGCCATTAGGATCTGGAACCATCACACACACATCACCCAATCACTCACCCTCACGTGGAGTCCATTCATCAGGAGAACATCCCCTTCTTCATCACCAGTGCACCGGGTCACAAGATCATCCTCGGCCTCCCTTGGCTTAAACGCCATAACCCCACCATGGTCATGGTCGAGGATGGGAATCACAGACTGATCACCCGAATGCCGGAGGACCTGCTTCCCCATTCCCTGTGGTTCCAAGTCAGTTGAGAGTCCTGTGGTTGCCGTTCAGCCCAACATCCCGGAGGTATACCAGGACCTGCATGAGGTATTTTCCAAGACCCGCCATCGAACTGCTGGCAGGGTCTGCGCCTCCGCACAGACGCATCTACACTCTGTCGGTGGCTGAGACCCAGGCCATGGAGGATTACATCAGAGGCGCTTCAACAAGGTTTCATCTGCATGTCCACTTCTTCATGGCCAAAAAGGATGGAGGGTTACATCCATGTAATGAATAGTGAGGACTCAACGTAATCACCAAGAAGTACCATTACCCTATCCCTTTGGTGCCGGCAGCCATCGAACAGCTCTGCGGGGCCTGGTTCTTTACCAAACTGGACCTGCGGAGTGCTTACAATCTCATCTGCATCCGGGATGAGTGGAAGACTGCGTTTAGCACAATGTCTGGTCACTATGAGTACTTGGTGATGCCATTTGGTTTAGCCAGCGCTCCGTCAGCGTTCCAGGCAATCGTTAACGAGGTGTTCAGGGACATGCTCGGATGCCAGGTCGTCGTGTAAATCGATTACATCTTGGTCCACTCGGCTACCCTGGAGGATCACATCACTCACGTTCAAGGCAGTCCTGAAACATCTCCTGGCTAACCACCTGTTCATCAAGGCTGAGAAGTACTAACTTCATTAGAGGGCTGTCTCCTTAGGCTACCAAATCAGCCAGCAAGTCGTGTGGATGGACAACAGGAAGGTAGATGTGGTCAGGTCATGGCCAGTCCCAACCACCATAAAGGGGTTAGCCAACATCTACCACCGTTTCATCAGAAACGTCAGCTCTGTTGGTGGTTCTACTTTGAGAGTGACATTTTCTGTTGCTAGAAAGCTAATTGTTCTGAACTAATGTTGCCATTAAAAAAAGGATAGCGTACAGTAGGCTACGTAGACCTGTTTCTCCCCACTAATCACAGCACAGAAAAATAGACAAAAATAAGAACTTAATAGAAACATTGGGGATTTTATTAGTGTAATCAGATCAAAATTATTATGTTACTGTCATTTAAATGATGTATTCAGATGTGTTCAAACATTTTGTTCAATTTCTTGTGTAGGCCTATTAATTGTGCTAATATTTTATATGCAAATTATGTAGCTCAGTTGGTAGAGCATGGCGCTTGTAACGCCAGGGTAGTGGGTTCGATTCCCGGGACCACCCATACGTAGAATGTATGCACACATGACTAAGTCGTTTTGGATAAAAGCGTCTGCTAAATGGCATATATTATTATTATATTATGTTCTGGCCCTCCGACTATTAGCTCCGATAAATGTGGCCCCCCATGTGAAACCTAGTTGTGTACGTACATTCCCACAAAGATTACTGGATTAACCAAGGATGTATACATTTTCCCAATGCTGAGAGAAACCTAACATGAAACGCTATTAGTACTGTCTTTTCCGAATGTATGAAAACAGAAAGATTGTTTACCGTGAGAACAGACCATAAACTGCATTAACAAAGAGGCATTACCCCGAGATATTCAGAGCCTGGTGTGAAGGCAAGGTCAGGGTCCTTAAATGCTATAGGCATGCTGAGTAAACCGATCAGCTAAACGGCTAGTGGGGTGACGGAGGTCCATCATTCTATCACATTATTTAACATGTCCTCCAAGACGACTGAATAAAAAAATGCTGCTGCTTTCCTGTCACCAGAACTTGAACTATACCTGGCCCGTTTGTCATTCCTAATATTACAATATTCATCTCTGACAGGTTTACACCCACCCAGGTTAAACGGGGAGCAATTGCTGAGCCATTCATCATGCTCGGCAGCAGGCTCGGCTAAATGGGCTGCGGCTATAAATATTAGTAATCAGCTATAAGAGAAAAAGCACAAATCTACAATGCAGAACTAATAATCAATTCATCACAGTCTGCTCTTTATTAATCTGGACTGGGCTGGCCCTGACCGACTAAAGAGAGCCAACACTGTAAAAATGTCTACCTTTGGAGGCAAAAAGTAACCAATTTAGTTTTATATTGTTACATGTATACTGTTTGATGCTGTGTTACTGTATATACTGTCCATTATGGCAAAACAGCTAAACAGTCGGGTTGGACCCAAATGGACCGGTTGTTTTAACTACAAGTCGCCTTGATGAGCCTGAAACCTCCAGTGGTTTCCCTGGGGCCTCATCTCACAGGAACATTGTGTGTATATGGACCCCTTCAGCTCCTCTACTGGGTGAAAGGAGTATTGCTGTGATGACTTATCCAGGTTCCACACAGGGGTCTCTTTGTGTGCCCACCTCCTTCTGAGCTCCACTAACACACTACTGACTCTGTTCCCAGCCAAGGGAAACACACACAGCGGGCTACAGCCAAACGGCTTGCACTACAGGAGCAGGTACACACTTCCAAATCCATGTTTCAAAGTTCAGAACGCATCCCAACGCATATTTTCATCAGAAAAGCAGCCCAATATTACAGGAAAAAAAGACAGCCAAACCGCCAAAATGTGGGTTAAACTGTGTTCAGCAGTTTATGATCGAGGGGATAAAAGCCCGCCTCAGAGTCCAATGAAAACATCTCTTGCATTTTACCGACACCCTGCCATGCTCCAATAAAACGGCTCATTTCCACTCAGCGATGGAACTGCTCACCTTTATGCTAGTTGGGGCTTTGTGTTATTTACTACCTCTAAAAGCCTTGTGCCTCTGAGTGCTAGTCTCAGCAGGGTTAGAGCTGGGGCTGAGAGAGAGAGAGAGAGGGCTGGGGATGGGGCTAGGGATGGTGAACAGAGGCAGATCATGTCACTTTCTCAGCAGCAAGCTCCTCCATAAGGGAACAGAAACACTCATGACAAACTTCACTGAAAGCGAAGTTATATAGAATAAAGTACTAAATATTTAATATGTTGGATACTTCTGCCCCCTCTACAAGTCCCCTTTAAATAAAACATAAGTTGGACATATACTGAGAAGCTGAGTTAAGTTAAAATGTTAGTGGGCACTGCTAAAAATAGAATGTATAACAAAGTGGATCCATCACAAGGTGAGTGAGTATTCTGATAATAAAAGTGACTACAAAACAGGACCGTTTGATCGTAAGAGCTAACGACGCGCATAAGACATATGTCATTTCAGGTGCTGCACCCCCCAGGCCGCCACAGTCCAACTTGTCCCGTGACAAACAGCTCATCCCACAACTTTCTCTCTACTCTGCCGTGTCCCTATCCTGCCCCCCAACCCCTTCCTTCCTCCCTTGTTGTGACAGGCTACTAAACTGATTGATCCCATGTCTGGGATCTGACAGAGGCGCGTTGCCTCCTATTTGTTGATTACTATTGATTTTCTTTGATACTTCATTTAAAAATCAATAGCCCGGAGAAAGAAAAATAGGCATGGTTTACACATACTTTAACATACTATTGTCCACTGGAGGCGGCTTCAGTTTTGGCAGAACCCTGGCAGCAATTAGGGGGAGAGCTCTTAACAGGTGAAAGCCAGGGCCTCAGATCGATACCCATTTTTCTTCCCCAATCACAGAAAGTGGCCATAAATTAAGCTCATCAGTGTTATTCTGTGGACAGCTGTGATGCACATAACGTCTGCTTCCATCGCCTTGTCACTCAAAGCACCCCGCCGAAGGCAGCGCTGTCCTCTGTGCCTGAGAGGGTGTCACACACACACAGAGAGACACAGAGAGAGAGCGAGAGAGCGAGAGAGCGAGAGAGAGGGAGCGAGAGAGCGAGAGCGAGGGAGCGAGAGCGAGGAGAGAGTGGAGAGCGAGGGGGGAGAGCGGGGGAGAGAGAAGAGGGACAGATGGATGCATCACCTGGAGTTCATGCGTCCGCGGAGCTTCTTTGCCTTCTTGCGTGCCTTCTGCTTCTCCTCTCCGTCCTTCACACTCTCAGAGGAGACAGTGCTGTCCGTCACAATGTCAACTATGTACTTCTTTAAGGAAAGATGCTCCTGAAACACATGCAAACATTTCATTACAACTAATCTCATTATTAAAAATGTGTCCAACAGTGTAAGCAAATGTGATGCTGATATGAAATTGTAATGGACACAAGGAGTGAGGAAAGAAGGTTAAATAAAAAGGCAGGCAATTATCTAGGGTGCCATTTTTCCTTGGTAGACATAACCTCTGGCACTGAGAAGCCTGTGAGTCCACCTGCTGCCTGGCACCCATGGTAATACTGAATTAGGTAGAGGTTTTGCTTCCAGTCTAGAATACGCCACACCAGGTCTGTCAGATCAGATGCTGCTGATATCTCCACCAGGAGACAGAGGGATGTAACCCAATTTAAAAATCATGATGGATGTGCAAAAAAATCAATTACCCAATTATGCTGTCATCCAGACTCCTAGAGGATGGAATGGTCTAACTAGATGACAGTATCCATTCAGCATGAGGCATTCCATTTCTTTTTGTTAAGTGTTGGCAGTGCACCTGCTGCTTGAAAAGGGGTTTCAGAAGAAACCTTTGATAGAACGGTGTCATCATAAGCACACTAGAGCTAGAGAAGACCGACAGTTAACTATGTGCTAAAGTGCTCAATAATCCATGAGCAATAGCGATCACAAACAGGATAGGGAATCAATTCTTACAGCTTTATTGTTTTGACTTATTGATTTGTTATCAACCTGATCAATCAGAGGGACCCTTACAAAAAAAGATTGCAGTCAGAGTGCAGTATAACTGTAGTACAACTTCAGTATGCTACAAATACTGTTTCTAAAATATATATATTTTTTACTGCAGTAATTTTGCAATATACAGTGGGGAGAACAAGTATTTGATACACTGCTGATTTAGCAGGTTTTCCTACTTACAAAGCATGTAGTGGTCTGTAATTTTTTATCATAGGTACACTTCAACTGCGAGAGACGGAATCTAAAACAAAAATCCAGAAAATCACATTGTATGATTTTTAAGTAATGCATTTTATTGCATAACATAAGTATTTGATCACCTACCAACCAGTAAGAATTCCGTCTCTCACAGACCTGTTAGTTTTTCTTTGAGAAGCCCTCCTGTTCTCTACTCATTACCTGTATTACTGCACTTGTTTGAACTCGTTACCTGTATAAAAGACACCTGTCCACACACTCAATCAAACAGACTCCAACCTCTCCACAATGGCCAAGACCAGGGAGCTGTGGAAGGACATCAGGGATACAATTGTGGGCTACAGGACAACAGGCAAGCAACTTGGTGAGAAGGCAACAACTGTTGGCGCAATTATTAGAAGATGGAAGAAGTTCAAGATGACGGTCAATCACCCTCGGTCTGGGGCTCCATGCAAGATCTCACCTTGTGGGGCATCAATGATCATGAGGAAGGTGAGGGATCAGCTCAGAACTACACGGCAGGACCTGGTCAATGACCTGAAGAGAGTTGGGACCACAGTCTCAAAGAAAACCATTAGTAACACACTACGCCGTCATGGATTAAAATCCCGCAGCGCATGTCCAGGCCCGTCTGAAGTTTTCCAATGACCATCTGGATGATCCAGAGGAGGAATGGGAGATGGTCACGTGGTCTGATGAGACAAAAATAGAGCCTTTTGGTCTAAACTCCACTTGCCGTGTTTGGAGGAAGAAGGATGAGTACAACCCCAAGACACCATCCCAACCATGAAGCATGGAGGTGGAAACATCATTCTTTGGGGATGTTTTCTGCAAAGGGGACAGGACGACTTCACCGTATTGAGGGGAGGATGGATGGGGCCATGTATCGTGAGATCTTGGCCAACATCCTCCTTCCCTCAGTAAGATCATTGAAGATGGGTCGTGGCGGGGTATTCCAGCATGACAACGACCCGAAACACACAGCCAGGGCAACTAAGGAGTGGCTCCGTAAGAAGCATCTCAAAGTCCTGGAGTGGCCTAGCCAGTCTCCAGACCTGAACCCAATGGAAAATCTTTGGAGGGAGCTGAAAGTCCGTATTTCCCAGCTACAGCCCAGAAACCTGAAGGATCTGGAGAAGGTCTGTATGGAGACATGGGCCAAAATCCCAGCTGCAGTGTGTGCAAACCTGGTCAAGAACTACAGGAAACGTATGATCTCTGTAATTGCAAACAAAGGTTTCTGTACGAAATATTGAGTTCTGCTTTTCTGATGTATCAAAGACTTATGTCATGCAATAAAATGCAAAATAATTACTTAAAAATCATACAATGTGATATTCTGGACTTTTGTTCTAGATTTCGTCTCTCACAGTTGAAGTGTACCTATGATAAAAAATACAGACCTCTACATGCTTTGTAAGTAGGAAAATCTGCAAAATCATATATTAGTTGGTACACTGCAGTGCTTCATTCTATTACTAAATGACTCCTGATACATCCAGGAGTGATAAGTATAATTTATTTTGTCTTAATCTGCTGTATAGTTTTTGTTTTTTTGCTAGCTAGGGCCATCTACTTTAAGTCTGTCTTCCCAGTAGCCTACTTGATGTGTGACCTGCTGACTGCTCATAAATTGCAGATGATTGACACATTAACCAGGATTAAGGGGCAGGGCAATTTGTGATTGTTGTTGTTTTCGTAATCAGAGGCTGTATTGGAGGGGGAGTGATTTCTCCTCTCCTAGGCAATCATCAGTTAGTACCAGGTGGTGTGCTCTTCACCTCTGTAAGGCAAATGGTATTTAGTGTTTCAGTCTCTGTTTTCTCAGCGGCAGCTATAAGTGGCGGTCTCGTTGCAAAAACTAAGACCGTCACCGAAACAAAGACTTCTGCCGTGTTGTTCTGAGGAGTTGTTCGAGGAAGGAAAGAGAGAAAGTGTTCTCTTTTGATTTATATGTAAATGTAAGTGCCTTAATGTATTTGGACTCCAGGAGGGTTCAAAATGTATATATATAAAAATTACAAAAACATCACATTTACATACCTATTCAGACCCTTTACTCAGTACTTTGTTGAAGCACCTTTGGCAGCGATTACAGCATACCTGTATTTGGGGAGTTTCTCCCATTCTCCTCTGCAGATCTTCTCAAGCTCCGTCAGGTTGGATGGGGAGGTGACCAAGAACTCTGACAGACCTCCAGATTTCCTCTGTGGTGATGGGAGGACCTTCCAGATGGACAACGTTCTCTGAAGCACTCCACTAATTAGGCCTGGTAGATTGGCAAGATGGAAGCACCTAAAGGACTCTCAGAAACAAGATTCTCTGGTCTGATGAAACCAAGATTGAACTCTTTGGCCTGAATACACCTGGCAAATACCATCCCTGCGCTGAAGCATAGTGGTGACAGCATCATGCTGTGGGAATGTTGTTCAGCGGCATGGACTGGGAGACCAGTCAGGATCGAGGGAAAGATGAACGGAGCAAAGAACAGAGACACTTGATGAAGTCCTGAGCACTCTGGAGCAGGTTCTCAGACTGGGGCAAAGGTTCACCTTCCAACAAGACAACGACCCTAAGCACACAGCCAAGACAAATCAGGAGTGGCATCGGGACAAGTCTCTAAATGTGCTCGAGTGGCCCAGCCAGAGCCCGGACTTGAACCCAATCGAACATCTCTGGAGAGACCTGGAAATAGCTGTGCAGCGACACTCCCCATCCAACCTGACAAAGCTTGAGAAGATCTGTAGAGAAGAATGGGAGAAACTCCCCAAATACAGGTGTGCCAAGCTTGTAGCGTCATACCAAAGAAGGCTCGCTGTAATCGATGCCAAAGGTGCTTCAACAAAGTACTGAGTAAAGGGTCTGAATACTTATGTAAATGTGATATTTCCATTTCTTATTTTTTATTTTATACATTTGTAAAACAAATGTATACTGTATATAAAAATATAAAAACGTTTTTGCTTTGTAATTATGGGGTATTGTGTGTAGATTGATGAGGGGAATACATTTAAAAAAATCTATTTTAGAATAAGGCTGTAACATAGTGTGGAAAAAGTGAAGCGGTCAGAATACTTTCCGAATGCACTGTAAGTACCCGCTAGAGAAGGTTGCCGGGTGTCCATCTTTAACATATGCATCAGATGCATATGCAAGGCACGCAAACATGCTTGATGAATAAATAATTGATAAAAAGTGCATAAACTATTGTAAAGGATTAATTGCATTAATAAATATTCACGGGGCCTCCCGAGTGGCACAGCGTTCTAAGGCACTGCATCGCACAATTGGCCCAGTATCGCCCGGGTTATGAGAAGGTTTGGCTGTACGGGATTTCCTTGTCCCATCGCGCTCTAGCGACTCCTTGTGGTGGGCCGGGCGCCTGCAAGCTGACTTTGTTCGCCAGCTGGACGATGATTCCGCCGACACGTTGGTGCAGCTGGCATCCGGGTTAAGCGAGCAGTGAGTCATGAAGCAGTGCGGCTTGGCAGGGTCGTGTTTCAGAGGACGCATGGCTCTCGACCTTCGCCTCTCCCGAGTCCGTGGGGGAGTTGCAGCGATGCGACAAGACCGTAACTACCAACTGGATATCATGAAATTGGGGAGAGAAAAAGAGATAATTTTCTACATTTTTTTATTGACTTGTTTATAGAGTCAAGGATATGTTTGTATAATTCTAGAAAAAAACCATAGGCCTATAGCCCATTTTAGTTTCCCTTACAATAAATACATTAGTGTAATCCATTAGATCAACTTTATTTGTAGATTCATTCGTAAGAGTTATAGTAATTAATAATGTCCAGGTACAAGGACAAGGCAGAAAAAAAAGAATACAAATAATAATAATATTATAACCAGGCAGGAGCGCAGGTGAATTTACTTGCTGTATTTCTAAACAAAAGCACCAGGGCATGGACAATTGTAAAGGATTAATTGCATAAAGAAATATTTGTGGAAATATATTCATGACAAGAAACAAAAACAGTAATTTGTTGATTGTCACAGACACTGTGCCCTTATACATGTGCATTTACGCATGATTCAATCGCGTCTTCTCTTTATGCTTCGGATCCACAATCATCACACAGCTTCAAGGCTTTGTGTGAACAAGCCCCACAAACAAATTGGCTGCACTGCAGTTTTCATAGGCACCTGCCGACTTGACATTGTGTCTTATTTTTCCCAGAGCGGTAGCTGTGGTGCTTGGGGGAAAGGGAGAGCAGGACCTGCTGCCTTGGCAGCCTGCTTGGCATCTGTAGCTTCTTTCTTGGCGTTCATGTGGTTCTCACAAAGTTCACATGTCAGATCCAGCATGGTGGTGAGGATGAAACTAGTGATGCACCAATATGCCATATTTGGCCGATACCAATATTCAATATTTTCCTTGCAAAAAAAACCTGATACCGATATTTTACATTTTAGCGGGCTTTTAAGCATTCTAAGTACAGTTAAATAGTTAACACACACAGACGCGGTGGTCTAAGGCACTACATCTCTGTGGAAGAGGCGTCACTGCAGTCCCTGGTTCGAATCCAGGTTGTATCACATCCGGCCGCGATTGGGAGTCCCATAGGGCGGCGCACAATTGGCCCAGAGTCGTCCGGATTTGAGCGTAATTGTAAATAAGAATTTGTTCTTAACTTCACTAGGGTAGGGTGCAGCATTCGGAACTTTGGATGAAAAGCGTGTCCAAATGAAACTGCCTGCTACTCAGGCTCAGAAGATATGATATGCATATAATTAGTAGATTTGGAGTTTCCAAGTTTCCAAAACGGTTCAAATGATATCTGTGAGTATAATAGAGCTGGTATGGCAGGCGAAAACCAGAGGAAAATCCAACCAGGAAGTACTATTATTTTGAAAGCCTATCCATTTACATTTACATTTAAGTCATTTAGCAGACGCTCTTATCCAGAGCGACTTACAAATTGGTGCATTCACCTTATGACATCCAGTAGACCACCATACAAAGACTTAGGACCCAGTTCACGGGCTCTATGGCTTCTTCTACACGTGGCCAGTCTTTAGGCATTGTTTCTTGCTTTTACTCTGAAAAATTAGGTAGATACAGCACTTTCAATCAGTGGTCAATGGAAATTTCCAGACATCAGCCATGCGCCCGATCGGGAAAGTGCCTTTCTTGTTTCTCTTTTTCTATTGACAACGCTTTTCTCTGGTTGAAATATTGATTATTTATGTCAAAAACAACCGGAGGATTGATTTTAAACATCGTGTGACATGTTTCTACTAACTTTTATTGTACTTTAAAATAACTTTTTGTCTGGACTTAGTGCACGCGCCTTGAGCATTCCGATTACTGGACAAAACCCGAACAAAAAGGAGGTTTTTGGTCATAAAGAGGGACATTATCGAACAAAACAAACATTTATTGTCTAACATGGAGAGCTGGGAGTGCTACCAGATGAAGATCATCAAAGGTAAGTGATTAATTTGAATGCTATTTCTGACTTGTGAGCCCTCTCCTTGGCTGGAAAATGGCTGTATGGGTTTCTGTGGCTAGGTGCTGACCTAACATAATCGCAAAGTGTGCTTTCGCAGTAAAGCCTTTTGAAATCTGACACAGCGGTTGCATTAAGGAGAAGTTTATCTTTATTTGCATGTTTAACACTTGTTTCGTTTATGAATGTTTATGTTGAGTATTTCTGTAATTTGATGTGGCTCTCTGCACTTTCACCAGATGTTTGTTTGAGACAATGCATTTCTGAACATAACGCGCCAATGTGAACTGAGATTTTTGGATAGAAATATGAACTTCATCGAAAACATACATGTATTGTGTAACATGAAGTCCTATGACTGCCATCTGATGAAGATCAAAGGTTAGTGATTAATTTAATCTCTATTTCTGACTTGTGAGCCCTCTCTTTGGCTGGAAAATGGCTGTATGGTTTTCTGTGACTAGGTGATGACCTAACATAATTGCATGGTATGCTGTCGCAGTAAAGCCTTTTTGAAAATCGGACACTGTGGTTGGATTTACATGAGGTTTATCTTTAAAATGGTGTATGTTTGAGGAATTTTAATTATGGGATTTCTGTTGTTTTGAATTTGGCGCCCTGCAATTTCAATGGCTGTTGTCGAGGTGGGATGCCTAAGTTAAATAAAGGTCACACACACACACCAAAAAGTTATTTTGTTGGCATTTACGTATGTCCCCATTACCGGTAAAACATAATCAAAACCTATTTATTTCACTTGCTGTATTGTTCTGTTCAGTCATTTCATTCTCATCCAGGATTTCTATGGAACGCAGTTTGGGTCTTTGCGTGTCAAATAATACTATTTGACGTGTCAAATAAGCTTCTTGACCAATCAGGACCTGAATATGACGTAATTATTACACATTGATTACACGATCACTCGTATTTCATATGTCACAACGATTCATCGATACGTATGCTATGATGCTGGTAAAATTGTCTCGTGCACCTACAGTGCCGGTCATAAAAAAGCTAGCTAGCTCATGGATGCAAACAATGTTCTTTTCCAAAAACATAGCAAAATGACAATCTGTTTCAGTAGCTAGCTGTCATCTAAAACAGCAGTAATTTATAAGACAGTTCTTATTTGATTAATGGTACTCTGACCCATTTGTATGAAGCTAGCCACAATAAGGATTAGGCAAAATTTTGGACTTTGCGTTTACTCTTCAAAATAAATGTATGGCATAATTCTATTTGTATTCATTTGCATCACTGTCAATGACATACTTTTATTTTGAAGGCAAACCGCAAATTCCACTATTGTGCCTAATCCTTATTGTGGCTAGCTTCACAACACATAACCCGGCCAGGTCGAGCCTCACGAGCCAGATGAAGCTAGCTGGCTGCTTATAACGTTAGCTTTGGGCAACAGGGTTAAGTAGTTGGCTAGCTATTTATTTTTAAAGTTCAATTTCAATAGCTGAACAACAAGTGGCAACCTAGCCAATACTTACTCACAAGAATTCCTAAATCACTGCTAAGAATAATGAAAATGACTTCAGTTTCTACTGGTCATCGTTTTCAGGCTGGTTGTATTGGTGCAGCTAGGTACCAAGCTAAAGCTAGCTACCCCAGAAGTTGTGGTCGAACAAATAATGCTTTATTACCAACGCGGTATTGTAAACACATCGTTCGTGGCTGGCGTTTGCTTGTTGCAGACTTTTGTATACAGCTTTGACAGTCTACTGTATCTTTTTTGACACGCAAAACCCCAAACGGCGTTCAATGGTATGTATGTAGTGAAGCTAATAGCAGTGCCGCAATTACTGTGTAAATCCGGTAGGACAACATCTGAAATATAGCACACTTGGTAGTGTGTACCGGTGCTCAACCAGTCGGCGAAAGCCAACATCATCCACGACAGAGAACGGTTGATTGTCAAGGGCAATGAATTCCATTATCTTGGCTTTAATGGATTTCGCCTTTGAGTTGTCTCGCTGAAATTTTCTTACTCGTTCAAATGACTGCTCGACTTGTTGACTGCTCGATCCACACAGCAGACATTGTGGGCTAGGTTAGGAATGCTGTGTTGTACGTGTTGCGCAGAATTTTACGTGGCGTCATTACGTCATATGTTATATTGGTATGCACGTCAGATTTGACATCGGTTTTTAACATCGGCGTTAAACTAGACATCTGATGTTGGTATTTTTAGCTAATATCGTCCGATTCCGATATGTTCACCAATATATCGTGCATCTCTAGATGAAACACTTATTTACTTGACATCTGTACACCGGTGAGTGTTGTTTTACCACTTTCCTTCACTGATGTGGAGTACAGTGCCGCTGGTATGTTGGTTTGCACAGTCGGGGGCAGCTCGCGCCAGTGTTTGTTCACAGTTCCGAGCAGGCTCGGCTTCTTTGCAATCAACTTGTCTGCCAGGGAAATTGATGTGAAGAAGTTGTCCATGGTCAGATTTGCCCATGTAAGGGTCCACGAATCCCAAAACCACAGTCTCAGACAGTCGCTCACCCGCTGGCCTGGTTTCATCTTTCCCCTGATATGGAAAGCCATTGAGCAAATACTTGGTTTGGACATCGGCGGCTAACCAAAACTTAACCGAAGTCACATGCACCATTATCAGTTTCTATCGCCCTTTTATCCATCGAAGATATAGCATATTGTAATTTTACGTTTATTATGTTACTAGTTTTTGGTTAATAGCCAGAGCAATGCTGACACGTGAGTTGTCATGTGCTGAAAGCATGGACAGCACAGATATTCTTGGAAAAATTACATTTGGAAAAAGAGCTGCACCTCCTGAATTTTGAATTTACAAAAAGTAAGAGTCATATAAACTGCAGAATGCGCTATTTCAGATACTATATAGCAATCAAAATGTTTTACCTGCATGTGACTGAAGGAGGATTTGATAAAGTGATACTCCTTTCCCTGCATCTGTCAATTACAAGAGGTTACCCATCTCGTCATGTACAATTTGACAACTGATAGGCCTAATATTGTCACTCATCAGATTGTCAATGTAATCTTGTCTATAGGCTAACTCTTACTTTGTTTGAAATTCATTTTGGTATAGTTTCGATGGGCCGGCTGTGCAGGCTGACTTTACAAAGTAAAACATAAAAAGAGAATGTATCATGCAAGGCGTGTGGTCAAATTATTAAAATGAGCACCAACGCTGATAAATAGGCATAACACAAAATTAAACATTACACTATTGTTCTAAATTAAAATCAACCTCAGCAATGCCTAATTTAATTTTGATTGTGAAGTAACTTGCACAATTTCCGCCCATTCCACACGTCCATTCAGCGGGCTGGCATCGTATGAGTCGCTAGATAAAGTCAATAATATGTTTTGCATTATTCTAAAAAGGCCTACCTGCCTACATATAGCATGTTTTTGTTTCCCTTACAATACATTTCATTAGTAATGGAGTTGGACTAATTTCTTAGTCACATGTGAGGTATTTATAATATATCATACATGGTAAATATTATGCCCACTAGAGTTCCATTTAATTAGATTTGCTATCATATTGTTAAGGGATAAAGTTAACTTTATATATTTGTTCTTTGTTGTCACTTATTAAGCATTCTAAGTATTTGTTATTTTTTGTGGTCCACAAAGGATTCCTGTAGATCAAGAGTTATTATTTTTCCTATTGCCGTTATCATTTATTTTTCACGTTAATTATATATCCTGAGACTTTAGAGTATTCTGAAAATATTGGTTTCCTGTTCCATCTCCCTCTCCTCCAACCCTAGCCAAATCAGGCCCTACCCAGATGGTCATGCGTCGTCGAACTCCCTCTCCCCCACTCCTCTTCTATCCTATCATCTCACCCTCCTGCTAAATCCTTCTCCCTTCTCATTCTGCCTCTTCGACCCTACTCTCCTCCCTTTCTGCAACCTATGACTAGCACGGTCCCCTTTCCTCCCGGCCAGCCCGGCCCTCCCCTCCTGCTCCGTGGCTGAATGACTCCTTGCGAGCTTACAGAACAGGCCTGCGGGCAGCTGAGCGTAAATGGAGGAAAACTAAACTTCGGAGGACCGATCATCCTTTCACTCCCTCCTCTCTACCCTCTCTTCCTCTGTACCTGCTTGTTGACCCCATCCCCTCCTTTCTCCAGACCATCTCTGGAAACCTTCTCCCATTCCTCACTTCCCTCACCAACTCATCCCTGACCACTAGCTGCGTCCTTTGACTTCAAAATGGCCAGTCGCTCCCCTCCTCAAGAACCAAACACTTGACAATTCTCACGTCAAATAGTTTCTCCAAAATAGCCCCTATTCTAATTGAAATGTACAATGAAGCATTTGTAAATGATTCTCTCCCACAGACTCACTCAGGCAACCATTTGTCTTATTCTTAAAAAAACAAAGACCCTCTTGACTGTGTATCATACCGTCCAATTAGCTTGCTAAATGTTGACTATAAAATTCTAGCCAAACTTCTGGCAACACGTCTGGAAACAGTCCTCCCATCAATTATCTTTCCGGATCAAACAGGATTTATTAAAAATAGACACTTTTTCTTCAATGATTATTTAATATTATATATAATCCTTCTGTCGCCATTATATCCCCGGATGCGGAGAAAGCGTTTGACCGGGTGGAATGGAAATACCTTTTTTACACTCTAAATAAATTTGGCTTTGGCTCAAAATTCATGACTTGGACAAGACTTCTGGACTCATCCCCTCCAGCCTCTGTCAGGACTAATAACACTCAGATTGTTTCCCTTTGTAAAGATCGACACGCCAGGGTTGCCCTTTAAGTACCTTACTGTTCGCCCTTGCCATAGAACCACTTGCAATAGCACTTCGTTCCAACTCCCTCAAAGGTATAGTCAGATATGGACATGAACACAAACTGTCTTTATATGCAGAGGATTTATTATTATACACATCCAACCTTTCTGTCTCTGTTCCTGTTGCCCTTGCCACTTTCGCATCCTTCGGTCACTTATTAGGGTATAAACTGAATCTTGGTAAAAGTGAATTGATGCCGCTTAATACGGCCGCAAAATATTCCCCCTTACATAACTTGCCATTTAAAATTGCTCACAGTAGTTACAGTGCCTTGCGAAAGTATTCGTCCCCCTTGAACTTTGCGACCTTTTGCCACATTTCAGGCATCAAACATAAAGATATAAAACTGTATTTTTTTGCGAAGAATCAACACCAAGTGGGACACAATCATGAAGTGGAACGACATTTATTGGATATTTCAAACTTTTTTAACAAATTAAAAACTGAAAAAATGGGCGTGCAAAATTATTCAGCCCCTTTACTTTCAGTGCAGCAAACTCTCTCCAGAAGTTCAGTGAGGATCTCTGAATGATCCAATGTTGACCTAAATGACTAATATTGATAAATACAATCCACCTGTGTGTAATCAAGTCTCCGTATAAATGCACCTGCACTGTGATAGTCTCAGAGGTCCGTTAAAAGCGCAGAGAGCATCATGAAGAACAAGGAACACACCAGGCAGGTCCGAGATACTGTTGTGAAGAAGTTTAAAGCCGGATTTGGATACAAAAAGATTTCCCAAGCTTTAAACATCCCAAGGAGCACTGTGCAAGCGATAATATTGAAATGGAAGGAGTATCAGACCACTGCAAATCTACCAAGACCTGGCTGTCCCTCTAAACTTTCAGCTCATACAAGGAGAAGACTGATCAGAGATGCAGCCAAGAGGCCCATGATCACTCTGGATGAACTGCAGAGATCTACAGCTGAGGTGGGAGACTCTGTCCATAGGACAACAATCAGTCGTATATTGCACAAATCTGGTCTTTATGGAAGAGTGGCAAGAAGAAAGCCATTTCTTAAAGATATCCATAAAAAGTGTTGTTTGCCACAAGCCACCTGGGAGACACACCAAACATGTGGAAGAAGGTGCTCTGGTCAGATGAAACCAAAATTGAACTTTTTGGCAACAATGCAAAACGTTATGTTTGGCATAAAAGCAACACAGCTCATCACCCTGAACACACCATCCCCACTGTCAAACATGGTGGTGGCAGCATCATGGTTTGGGCCTGCATTTCTTCAGCAGGGACAGGGAAGATGGTTAAAATTGATGGGAAGATGGATGGAGCCAAATACAGGACCATTCTGGAAGAAAACCTGATGGGAGTCTGCAAAAGACCTGAGACTGGGACGGAGATTTGACTTCCAACAAGACAATAATCCAAAACATAAAGCAAAATCTACAATGGAATGGTTCAAAATTAAACATATCCAGGTGTTAGAATGGCCAAGTCCAGACCTGAATCCAATCGAGAATCTGTGGAAAGAACTGAAAACTGCTGTTCACAAATGCTCTCCATCCAACCTCACTGAGCTCGAGCTGTTTTGCAAGGAGGAATGGGAAAAAAATGTCAGTCTCTCGATGTGCAAAACTGATAAATCAAATTTTATTTGTCACATACACATGGTTAGCAGATGTTAATGCGAGTGTAGCGAAATGCTTGTGCTTCTAGTTCCGACAATGCAGTGATAACCAACAAGTAATCTAACTAACAATTCCAAAACTACTGTCTTATACACAGTGTAAGGGGAGAAAGAATATGTACATAAGGATATATGAATGAGTGATGGTACAGAGCAGCATAGGCAAGATATAGTAGATGGTATCGAGTACAGTATATACATATGAGATGAGTATGTAGACAAAGTGACATAGTTAAAGTGGCTAGTGATACATGTATTACATAAGGATGCAGTCGATGATATAGAGTACAGTACATACGTATGCATATGAGATGAATAATGTAGGGTAAGTAACATTATATAAGGTAGCATTGTTTAAAGTGGCTAGTGATATATTTACATCATTTCCCATCAATTCCCATTATTAAAGTGGCTGGAGTTGAGTCAGTGTCAGTGTGTTGGCAGCAGCCACTCAATGTTAGTGGTGGCTGTTTAAAAGTCTGATGGCCTTGAGGTAGAAGCTGTTTTTCAGTCTCTCGGTCCCAGCTTTGATGCACCTGTACTGACCTCGTCTTCTGGATGATAGCGGGGTGAACAGGCAGTGGCTCGGATAGAGACATACCCCAAGCGACTTACAGCTGTAATCGCAGCAAAAGGTGGTGCTACAAAGTATTAACTTAAGGGGGCTGAATCATTTTGCATGCCCAATTTTTCAGTTTTTGGTTTGTTAAAAAAGTTTGAAATATCCAATAAATGTCGTTCCACTTCATGATTGTGTCCCACTTGTTGTTGATTCTTCACAAAAAATACAGTTTTATATCTTTATGTTTGAAACCTGAAATGTGGCAAAAGGTCGCAAAGTTCAAGGGGGCCGAATACTTTCGCAAGGCACTGTATATCTATCTCAGGGGTACATGTCACAATCAGATTTGAAAACCTTTTTCAAGCCAACTTTTCTCCTCTTGCAACCCATACTGAGGACGATTTGGAACGCTGGTCTTTGCTACACCTCTAATTAGTCGCAAGACTTAATTCTATTAAAATTAATACTCTCCCTAAATTCTTATATCTCTATCAGTGCCTTCCGATTTCTCTTTCCAATATATTTTTCAAAAGGATGGACGGCCTAATTCTAGCCTTTACATGGGACAAAAAAAACAAACAGCATCCGAAAAACAGCTTTTGCAGAGGCCCAAACTAGAGGGCGGTCTAGCTCTACCGGATTTCAGATTCCATTATTGGGCCGCTAACCTTAGGATCATTCAGTACTGGTTGCAGAGCAGAGCGATATTCCCACCCCCAATTTGGCTAGAGATGGAGGCTACCTCGTCTATACCGGCATCATTGTCTCATCCATCACTTACTCCTCCGTTACAGACCCTTACTCCTCCTTCACTAAAAATAGATAACAACATTGAGGATCTGGAATCAATTTATGCGCCACTCTGGGTTTCAGACAACCTCTTCTTTGACTCCGGTAGCCTCAAACCCAGCCCCCCCCCTCCCACATATGGTTGTTGGTGCTTTCTCAACATGGTCTAGTTTCGGTATTAAAAGATTCAGGGATCTGTATATTAGCAATACATTTAGTACGTTTGAACAATTATCAGCTAAATTTGGTCTCCCCAGACATAATTTCTTTAGGTTCTTACAAGTCCGGAGTTACGTCCACAGCATAGATCCAGGATTCCCCACCCTTCCTGGTGAAACACAGTTCAACATTTCTTATCCCATGTTCTACTCTGAAAGGCACCTTGTCAATAATGTAGTGAAATGTGCTCACCACAAACCATCTCATTAAGCAATATTACATGCTCATGGGAGGACGAACTGGTGAGGAAATATCTGATGAACTATGGGAAGGGGCACTCAAAAGGGTACATAGCTTTTCTATTTGCGCTCGACACGGTCTCATTCAATGCAAACTCATTCATAGGGCCGACTGGACCAAAGCAAGATTGTCCAAAATATACAAGGATGTGAACCCTAATTGTGTACAATGTAATCAGTCTCCTGCTAATCACGTACACATGTTGTTTCTTGTTGGTTTCTGGAAAGACCTCTTTAACACACTCTCAGAATTAAGCGGCCCGACCCTTTTATTGCACTATTTGGCATTTCCTTACCCACAATACAATTGACCAAAATGAATAAGGATGGAATTTCCTTTGTCACTGTTAGCGAAACGATTAATTTTACTTAGATGGAAATCCTCTGCACCCCCTTCTCATGCTCTTTGGATTTAATCCAGTTTGAATTGCATAAAGTTAGAAAAAATTAAACACTCAATGGGTCTGTAGACAAATTCTATGTTAAACAACTACATTTCCCTGCAGTTCCAGAGTGATGTATATTTATATATTGGTGATCTAAGAGGCCTGGTATGTGCATACACGACATCTCGGATGTTAAGGACTGTATTATCTGTGCTTGTTGACCTATAACAGCTATCAAAATATATATATATTTTTTAAAACTTCTTATATGTCTGTCTCTCTCGGTTTTTCTGTATTGTTGTCTTGATGTGTTGTTTTATATTACTACAAACAAATTCAATAAACAAAGTTATAAAAAAATAATTATAAATTAAACAGCATGACGCTATCACTTTTTCTTTCCAAAACACTTGAGCATGCAGTCTCTGACCAATTATCTCCCTCTCTCAGAGCGAGCTTCTTGAACCTAACCAGTCAGCCTTCAAGACAGGTCACTCATACGAGACTGCTCTTCTCGGTTACGGAGGCTCTCAGCACTGCCAAAGCGGACTCTCTCTCTCTTCTGTTCTCATCCTGATCTATCCGCTGCCTTCAACACTATGAACTAGAGGTCGACAGATTAATCGGAATGGCCGATAAATTAGGGCCGATTTCAAGTTTTCATAAAAATTGGAAATCTGTATTTTTGGGCGCCGATTTGCAGATGTTTTTTTTTTACAACTTTCTTTCATCTTTATTTAACTTGGCAAGTCAGTTAAGATCACATACTTATTTTCAATGACGGCCTAGAAACGCTGGGTTAACTGCCTCGTTCAGGGGCAGAGCGACAGATTTTCACCTTGTTATTGTGTTGGACTAGTTAACTGTAAGGTTGCAAGATTGGATCCCCCAAGCTGACGACCTGCCTCTCTCTCGGTACACTCCACAAGACTGCCTGTTACGCAAATGCAGTAAGCCAAGGTAAGTTGCTAGCTAGCATTAAACTTATAAAAAACAATCAATCATAATCACTAGTTAACTACACACTACACACACAAGACCCAAAACATTTGATCATATTACTCCAGTGCTAGCCTCCCAACACTGGCTTCCTGTCAAGGCAAGGGCTGATTTCAAGGTTTTACTGCTAACCTACAAAGCATTACATGGGCTTGCTCCTACCTATCTCTCTGATTTGGTCCTGCCGTACATACCTACACGTACACTACGGTCACAAGACGCTGGCCTCCTAATTGTCCCCAGAATTTCTAAGCAAACAGCTGGAGACAGGGCTTTCTCCTATAGAGCTCCATTTTTATGGAATGGTCTGCCTAACCATGTAAGAGACACAAACTCGGTCTCAACCTTTAAGTCTTTACTGAAGACTCATCTCTTCAGTGGGTCATATGATTTGAGTGTAGTCTGGCCCAGGAGTGTGAAGGTGAACGGAAAGGCTCTGGAGCAAAGAACCACCCTTGCTGTCTCTGCCTGGCCGGTTCCCCTCTTTCCACTGGGATTCTCTGCCTCTAACCCTATTACAGGGGCTGAGTCACTGGCTTACTAGGGCTCTTTCATACCGTCCCTAGGAGGGGTGCGTCACTTAAGTGGGGTGAGTCACTGATGTGATCTTCCTGTCTGGGTTGGCGCCCCCCCCCCTTGGGTTGTGCCGTGGCGGAGATCTTTGTGGGCTATACTCGGCCTTGTCTCAGGATGGTAAGTTGGTGGTTGAAGATATCCCTCTAGTGGTGTGGGGGCTGTGCTTTGGCAAAGTGGGTGGGGTTATATCCTTCCTGTTTGGCCCTGTCCGGGGGTGTCCTCAGATGGGGCCACAGTGTCTCCTGACCCCTCCTGTCTCAGCCTCCAGTATTTATGCTGCAGTAGTTTATGTCGGGGGGCTAGGGTCAGTTTGTTATATCTGGAGTACTTCTCCTGTCCTATTCGGTGTTCTGTGTGAATTTAAGTGTGCTCTCTCTAATTCTCTCTTTCTTTCTCTCTCTCTCGGAGGACCTGAGCCCTTGGACCATGCCTCAGGACAACCTGACATGATGACTCCTTGCTGTCCCCAGTCCACCTGGCCGTGCTGCTGCTCCAGTTTCAACTGTTCTGCCTTATTATTATTGGACCATGCTGGTCATTTATGAACATTTGAACATCTTGGCCATGTTCTGTTATAATCTCCACCCGGCACAGCCAGAAGAGGACTGGCCTCCCCACATAGCCTGGTTCCTCTAGGTTTCTTCCTAGGTTTTGGCCTTTCTAGGGAGTTTTTCCTAGCCACCGTGCTTCTACACCTGCATTGCTTGCTGTTTGGGGTTTTAGGCTGGGTTTCTGTACAGCACTTTCAGATATCAGCTGATGTACGAAGGGCTATATAAATAAATTTGATTTGACATGGTTGATGATATTACTAGATATTATCTAGCGTGTCCTGCGTTGCATATAATCTGACTGAGCATACAAGCATACAAGTATCGAAGTATCTGACTGAGCGGTGGTAGGCAGAAGCAGGCGCGTAAACGTTAATTCAAACAGCACTCTCGTGCGTTTTGCCAGCAGCTCTTCGTTGTGCGTCAAGCATTGCGCTGTTTATGACTTCAAGCCTATTAACTTCCGAGATGAGGCTGGTGTAACCGAAGTGAAATGGCTGGCTAGTTAGCGCGCGCTAATAGCGTTTCAAATTTCACTCGCTCTGAGCCTTGGTGGTTGTTTCCCTTGCTCTGCATGGGTAACCCTGCTTCAATGTGGTGGCTGTTGTCGTTGTGTTGCTGGTTCGAGCCCAGGGAGGAGCGTGGAGAGGGACGGAAGCTATACTGTTACACTGGCAATACTAAAGTGACTATGAGAACATCCAATAGTCAACGGTTAATTAAATACAAATGGTATAGAGGGAAATAGTCCTATAATTCTATAATAACTACAACCTAAAACTTCTTACCTGGGAATATTGAAGAGTCATGTTAAAAGGAACCACCATCATATGTTCATGTTCTGAGCAAGGAACTGAAACGTTAGCTTTCTTACAAAGCACATATTGCACTTTTACTTTCTTCTCCAACACTTTGTTTTTGCATTATTTAAACCAAGTTTCATTATTTACTTGAGGCTAAATTGATTTTATTGATGCATTATATTAAGTTAAGATAAGTGTTAATTCAGTATTGTTGTAATTGTCATAATTACAAAAATATATATATAATATATATATATATATAAAAATATATATATAAAATCGGCCAATTAATCAGTATCGGCTTTTTTGGTCCTCCAATAATCGGTAGAACGTGCATAGAATGTTCTGTATTGTTTCCCTGTCAACAATACATTTTCCTGATTGATGTGCAGCTACTAAATGTATTGGTAAGTGAAACTTTAAAGTACTTTTTAGGAGAGAGTGTTCTGCACGCAGGCAGCTGGCAAGGTGCAGTTGTTCGAGATTATTTGTTCTGGTTGTCTAGTGATTATTATTATTTTATTTTTTTACCCAATTTCGTGGTATCAAATTGGTAGTTACAGTCTTGTCCCATCGCTGCAACTCCTGTACGGACATGGGAGAGGCGAAGGTCGAGAGCCATGCGTCCTCTGAAACACAACCCAGCCAAGCCGCACTGCTTCTTGACACAATGCCCGCTTAACCCGGAAGTCAGCCGCTCCACTGTGTCGGAGGAAACACCGTACACCTGGTGACCGTGTCAGCGTGCACTGCGTCCGCCCAGCCACAGGAGTCGCTAGTGCGAGATGGGACAAGATCATCCCATCCGGCCAAACTCTCCCCTAACACAGACGACACTGGGACAATTGTGCGCCGCCTCATGGGTCTCCCGGTCGAGGCCGGCTGCAACAGAGCCTGGACTCAAACCAGGATTTCTAGCAGCACAGCTAGCACTGCGGTGCAGTGTCTTAGACCACTGAGCCAGTCAGAACGCCCCTGGTCGCCTAGTGATGGATGTTAGTCCCGCTTCAGAAGTGGCATTCCTTTACAGACAAGTAAAATGCCCGTTCGTATCTCCAGAGAAGCTTTTGTATCGGCATTTAAAAAGTTGTAGTGTACCCTACCCTAACAGACAAACATGCCATAGCTGAGGCGTTTTCAAGGGGCCACATCCCATTATGTCAGAGAGAAAAAAAAAGTACCCCGTGCTCGCAAGACTGTCTTCAAGATGCATCTGTATCCCAGAGACATTGGCGCAATGGATAGGCTAGGAAATTCTTGAGCCTTTCAGTCATGACCGTGGCCCTGCCTTGCTTGAGAGGCAGCTGTTCAGTAATCTTTCTGAGAGCCTATCCCTTCCAATGCTCCTTCCGTTTACTTAACTGAATTGTTCCAAAACATGAGCCATCTCACATATCACAAATCACATTAAAAGACAGAAAGGATTTTAAATATTAACTCATCTACAGAATTAATTGATACCATGACCATGTCATTGCCTAATGCTTTTATTTGAACTTAACTATAAGATTATTTTGTATCATGACAGGTGAGGAGGATGAGGATGTGTAACTGACAGGTGTCTGGATGAAGCAGGAAGACAATAGGCCACAGAGCCAGGCCTGAGGGCAGAGCTCCCTCACAATTACCTACCACACACTGCTTCTCCTCTGTTCTGTTCTGGAAGGAGTAACCAGAGGGCTTTCTAAACATCACACAGCGCCCAGAAAACAGGCCTCTTTAGAGCACAATCTAAGACACAGGACTCAGAGGTTGGCTTTGCACTTGGTGTGAAATAGACAGCGGTATGTCATGTTGGGTACAATGTGATGGCACACTGGATCCAGCTACACACACCATCCATGCAACTTGCTCACAGGACCTTTGTTTTATGGAACATAATCCTTTCTGTGACATTCAAGTAGCAATTGCAACACAGAACATGATAAATATGACAGACTTACAAAAAATGTATATTAATTCTCTATGCATCTTTCAATGCCTTCCATTTTTAGAAGTGTTTCAATTAATATTTTATCTTCCAGGAAATCTGAACTGCAACTTCACTCCTTCAACTAGTTCAAACGGTTTCTGTACACTTGGTTCTAACAAGCCTGGCAAAGACAGGGGTACTTCAGCTGGCACTCTGTGTATTTCAACAAGGGTCTCTGGCCACCAGAAGGGATTCATCATCAACACCACCCTCGTTTACTGCTGGCTCCAGGAGGTCAAGTCTCATACCCAGAAGCCGGAGTCCATCACAGCCTAGTGATCCCTCTTTTGGCACAGGCCTGTCCCACAGCTCCATTCTCAGAGGCCCAGCTGAGGGTGCAGGAGGGGGCTGGGAAGGGATGAGTATTCCCTTGGAGAGGTCACTGGTGTTTTTGTGCTGCTGTGTCAAGGGTGACCCAATAAATAAATCCAATATGTCCAACCCGAGGGGCCCTGGACATTGCATATATCATTAAAACAGGACATTTGACAACTAATAAGTGTAAGTAAAGAGAGTGATTGCAATCCCAGACGTTCCCTCGGCACATCGATCCAGCCCTGTTGATAATCATTGTATTTTCTATTTAATTCGCAAGTCCTTGAAAATGAGAGAAAATGACTAAATATGAAGCCTTGGGGCATCTGCCGCGCGCTTCCACTGAAAAACTATGTAGTGACCTCTGTACAGTTCAGCCAACCATCTTCATTTTAATTAAAAATATTTCATTCCAGCAAGAGTTATGGAACCAGCGGCTGGAAAATTGTTGGCAGTTGCATGAATGAAATACTGCACACCAAAATGAGCAGGACATAAATAAAGAAAGGCCAGCATAGTCTATCTAAACAAAAATCCCAGGACATTTCTCCAACGCCTGCTTGATTGCCCTCAAAAGCTGAATGAAAATGTGTGACAAAAGCAGGGCTGAATAGCCCATAATTGAAAAATAGTGTAGTAAATGATAAGAGCATGTCCAGTAGAGTTGTCTTGTCTCATCCCATTACAACAAAGAGCCATTATTACTCAGGGAACACCATGCTGATAATCCATAGTACATACATTGCAATCGTTTGGACCCATTAGCTAAGCCATTTCATACCCCACCAGCCACTACTAGTGTAAAGCATAGCCTACATTGCATGGTTTAAAGGCAGTCGGAATAGGTTGTGTGATACTGGCTGTGGCCATAGTACTGTATTGGAAAGTTGCATAACTTCATTGCCAATGCCTTGTTTATCATACTGTCAAACAGAGAAATGGGCATCAGTTAGAAAGCAAATGATTTAGAGTGGAAGGTGGTGGGATTAATGATCAGCCAGTGAGAACAGGTTTGAATGAAGGAGCTGCTAGGGCCAAAGGTGATGTATATAGCACCAACAGTTGTCAGCCTCACAAAGAGCAGCATGCTGAAAAGGAAATCTCATATTGCAGAGCAGGCTGAGAAGCTCTCTTCCTTTAACGAGCAGCCTTCCCATGAAAAGTGCTCTGTGACAGAACGGCCTATAGATATGAGGGTGATGTCACCCCTCAACTGACTCACCGAACCCTAACTGTTTACATTTTAGGGCCCCTTTATAATCACAAAGCCAGCGAGAGAGCCTAACATTATATGATTCAAACAATAATAATGAGCCCGTCATAAACAACAATAACCTTCATTTAATATCACAGACGATATCTAAGTATTATTATTTTGTTGGGATGATGGACAGATGGGGTATCTGAATATTTGAGGTAAGACTTCTGTTGAAAAGGATATACAGTGGGGCAAAAAAGTATTTAGTCAGCCACCAATTGTGCAAGTTCTCCCACTTAAAAAGATGAGAGAGGCCTGTCATTTTCATCATAGGTACACGTCAACTATGACAGACAAAATGTGGAAGAAAATCCAGAAAATCACATAGTAGGTTTTTTAAATGAATTTATTTGCAAATTATGGTGGAAAATAAGTATTTGGTCACCTACAAACAAGCAAGATTTCTGGCTCTCACAGACCTGTAACTTCTTCTTTAAGAGGCTCCTCTGTCCTCCACTCGTTACCTGTATTAATGGCACCTGTTTTAACTTGTTATCAGTATAAAAGACACCTGTCCACAACCTCAAACAGTCAAACTCCACTATGGCCAAGACCAAAGACCTGTCAAAGGACACCAGAAACAAAATTGTAGACCTGCACCAGGCTGGGAAGACTGAATCTGCAATAGGTAAGCAGCTTGGTTTGAAGAAATCAACTGTGGGAGCAATTATTAGGAAATGGAAGACATACAAGACCACTGATAATCTCCCTCGATCTGGGGCTCCACGCAAGATCTCACCCCGTGGGGTCAAAATGATCACAAGAAAAAAATCCCAGAACCACAAGGGGGAACCTAGTGAATGACCTGCAGAGAGCTGGGACCAAAGTAACAAAGCCTACCATCAGTAACACACTACGCCACCAGGGATTCAAATCCTGCAGTGCCAGACGTGTCCCCCTGCTTAAGCCAGTACATGTCCAGGCCCATCTGAAGTTTGCTAGAGAGCATTTGGGTGATCCAGAAGAAGATTGGGAGAATGTCATATGGTCAGATGAAACCTAAATTTAACTTTTTGGTAAAAACTCAACTCGTCGTGTTTGGAGGACAAAGAATGCTGAGTTGCAGCCAAAGAACACCATACCTACTGTGAAGCATGGGGGTGGAAACATCATGCTTTGGGGCTGTTTTTCTGCAAAGGGACCAGGACGACTGATCTGTGTAAAGGAAAGAATGAATGGGGCCATGTATCGTGAGATTTTGAGTGAAAACCTCCTTCCATCAGCAAGGGCATTGAAGATGAAACGTGGCTGGGTCTTTCAGCATGACAGTGATCCCAAACACACCGCCCGGTCAACGAAGCAGTGGCTTCGTAAGAAGCATTTCAAGGTCCTGGAGTGGCCTAGCCAGTCTCCAGATCTCAAACCCATAGAAAATATTTGGAGGGAGTTGAAAGTACATGTTGCCCAGCAACAGCCCTAAAACATCACTGCTCTAGAGGAGATATGCATGGAGGAATGGGCCAAAATACCAGCAACAGTGTGTGAAAACCTTGTGAAGACTTACAGAAAACGTTTGACCTCTGTCATTGCCAACAAAGGGTATATAAGAAAGTATTGAGATAAACTTTTGTTATTGACCAAATACTTATTTTCCACCATAATTTGCAAATAAATTCATTTAAAAAATCGAAGTGTACCTGTGTACCTATGATGAAAATTACAGACCTCTCATCTTTTTAAGTGGGAGAACTTGCACAATTTGTGGCTGACTAAATACTTTTTTGCCCCACTGTATGCATCCCTTTTCATCTCAATATCATATCATATCATATAAATTATATTAAAATTCTGGGTAACAATTAAGTACCGTAGTATGATTTTGATTGAAAATAATGGTCAAAAACATAAAAATAGATTCATAGCAAAGGGCAATTTCTCAAGTATTTTGCTAGGACTGTCTGGGAGTGGTCTGAGTGGGGAGGGGAAAACTGAAAACTTGCTGTTACTGGCAGAGGTTTGGAACTCTTTCTTATTGGTCTATTAACAAATTTACAGGCAAAAACTCCATCCCACCAAAACAGGCTGAAATTTCAGACGGTCTTTTCAAACAGCTCTTACATGAAAAGGGCATAATCAGAATGTTCACAATTTCACAGTATGGAGATTATATATATAAAACTAGGAAAACATTTTTTTTTTTTACTGCACTGGGCCTTTAAGTGCTTGGGGGTACGCACCACTTCCTCATCGGAGAGCTCCCGTCCCTGGATACTACTGCTGTCTCTCACAGCCTGCTGGTGCCTCTTGCCCTTGGTGTGGCTGTACAAGTGCACCTCCGTGGTGATCTACAAACACACAAGTCAGAGGTTACTGCTGAGGACAATGTAGGCATAGACAGTCAACAAGGTCCCCACCCCCCATGGGAGGCCACTACAACTATACATTACAACTGGTTTTCAATAAGATCTTACAGAATGTTTCTTCTCCACCTCCACTCACAAACTGAATACATAGTGAGACCTAATATTTTAGTAGGTGTCAGGAACTTAAATGCAGTCTTCAGATCGTGATCCATATGTTGTGCATGTTAAACACAATACGCCTTTAGTGGAATGAATTGACAAGGTAAAGAAGAAAGGTGGCAAGTGTGGCAGTGTAGTTTCTTCAACCAGCATGTGATATTTGTCAGACAGACATGAGAGCATTGTTAACCTGAAGATGACTTCATGGCTGCATTTCATGATATTCTCCTTTCTGACAGCACAGTAGGACCATACTAAATACTGCAGTATGAAATTGTGGCTGACAGATCCACTCAGGATGATCCAGCCTATATAACAACATTAATGTGATTGCTTTAGGATGGTCAATCACAAATCAAGCAGAATATTTTTATATTTCATTCCACGATTCTGTGTCTATGATTACTCCACACACCAACTGATTAACTAATGTCCCTTCTGTCATTGTTGCTCCTCACACACAGAGTGACCATATACAGTGGCATGTTTTAAAAACGACACACTGAATAGTAAGGCTGGCAATTTGCCAGGGACCTCTCAACATGATATTATCATGATACTTCAGTGCCAATATGATATGAGATTCTCAAGATTCTATATGCATGTGATTTGATACTACGATTTGATGTTCCAAACATATTGCTGGTGCAGAGGTACAAGGGAGCCTTTGAAAAGTAATGTAAACAAAAATGCTGAAAACATGTTGGCTCTGTATTTAAAAAGAAGATGCAGAAGGGCAACTCCAAGGGTAATGAAATGATGCTGAGACTCAGATATTTTACTTTAAAATGTATACTGAACAAAAACCATTGATTTCAAAGTTTAACAAACCATACAACACTATGCACTTTTAACAATTTCCACTTAAAATGTTACAAAAACACATTTACAGGAAGACCTGTGCAGATACAAACTTTGGTAAAATAATAAAACTGGGAGAGATTTTACCGTAACTCTATTACCAAACCTCGCATCCACACAGTTTTCCAGTAAATGTTAATCTTTTTTTATTTACTGTGTAAATTGAGTCATTATGCATAGTGTTGTACAGTTTGTTGAACTTTGAAGTCAATGTTTTGTGATTGTAATACATTTTAAAGTGAAAAATCGTATTGTCAGTGTAATTTCGTTACCGTATAATTTCCCCCCCCATCACTACTGAATAGCTGACATATTAAACTGTGGGCAAGATTGGATGATACACAGACAGAAGCATTGGAATAAGTGGTGTGAAGATGAAGAATTGACACAAACAGCGTGAGGTGAGGTTGATGTGGCTGTGTCGTTTTCCTCCCACTCATGGCTGGAATAAAGCCTATTACAGATGGCCTGTGTTTAATGTCATTAAATAGAGTGCCATCTGCTGACCTATAGATGATCTCTGGTGTCAGATGCTGGCCAAGGTCATCTGACATTTTTTAACAAGATTCCCCCCTCTACCACCCACACACACACACTGTTCTTTATCTGATGCTAGTTGGAGCTTCAAGGTGTCTCAACCTTGTAGCAGTGAGAGCCGGCCGGGTCCGTCACAGGCAAATGTGCCTGCCTATGGATTTGTTGCCTGTCACTTGAAAATCATGCCCAGTCATAAATCTCTACTCCAGAGTTCATGTTTAATCAATGCAGTTAAATCCTCATTTAAATACATTCTCTCCCAAAATCCTCTGAATCACCTTCTCGTCAGCATTTTTATGCATACAGTCTGCCAAGCATCAATAGATGGGACCTCCACAGACGCTCTACTGCCACAAAGCTGCTGCTGCTTTCCCCTTCAGTTTAGGTTAAGCATGTAAGCCATTCAGCCTCACAAATTATTGCAAGAAATTAAGTTAATTAAGTACAAGGTTGAACTTCTCACTGGAGAGTGGATCAAGCCAATTTGAATGTATATGCTAAAATGGTTCTTTACTCAGTATGCCAGCATCTGTCTAATGCTACCAGATGTCTGGTGACTAGTGTCACATCTAGTGTCAGAGGGAATATATGCCAAGGACAACTGGGCAAAATATAAAATCAGCATCTACACTAAGAATAATACAAAGACATCTGGCTAAAAAACAGATAATTAAAAATCATTTCAGGGCTTATGAGTACATACCACAACATTGCACAAGGAGCACTGTTTCGTGCGCTCATATGGTGTCAGTTTAGGGGCATAGTCAGTGTTGGCATGTCTGCCACTGCTGAGTTCTGCTGCCTTCTCTTTCCTCTGCTCAATCTGCTCCATGTGCCTGCGACTGCTCTCATCGTGCTGGGAAGGAGAACAACCAAGAAGTCAACTAGAAATGGTAAACTTTTGTCTGGTCTGCAACTAGGAAATGTCAACATTAGTCTGGTCTTTAATGAAGGACAGGAGTGAGGTGCAGCAGCAACACTAACCTTCATCTGAATCTTCTTCTGCAGTTCCTCCATGGCCTCCTGTTGAGCAGCGCTGAGGGCAGCCAGACGCTCCTCTCTGTCTCTGTGGAGAGGACAACATACAGGAGCAGTGAGTACGTTTACATTCACACTAATAATTCAATATTAAGTGGATTATGGCAGTAGGCCGAGTATGGAATTAGTCATGTAAACACTCTGCTTATCTTAATCACTGTAACGTCAAAATCTAAGTAAGCAAAGGCCGATTTTCGGGGCAATTTTTCAAATGATTAGGACATGTAAACAGTTTAAGTCAGTATTCTAGCAGTGGATTTGATCGGTGCCTGTGCCAGCAAGGTAGCGCAAGCCTCCCCTTATGCACGAGTGAAGTGAGTTTGGGAAAAACTGAATGTATGCATTTTAGAAATAGCTTTCACATATAAACTTTATATGTCCGAACTCAGAATCAAAGAGTATTTGCAAAAATAACAGTCACTGTGGTAGAACTTTTATTTGATTGCCAATTTTCTGCATTTATCAAAAGTCCCATCAGGTAGCCCGATTTTAGGTGTCATGGAAACATGATTATTAGTGAAATCGCTCTTCTTGCAAAGCATGTAAAAGTTTTAAACAAACGATTCTATTAATCTGACTACCTACAATAATCGTATTATTGTGTGCATGTAACCGTGCTCAGTGAGGAGAGCATCCTCCTTGACATCCGTATCAGACGGATACTCCCAACTGTAAATCTATTATACATGAAGAACAATGAACATTTGATAGTCCAAAAAAAGATGTGTGATTCCAACTGTGAGCCAGGTGGTACAGACCTGGCCCTCTCTCGTGCAGCGTCCTCCCTGGCCCTCTCCTTCTCCTGCTTCTGCTGCTCAATGCGCGCATCCTGCTCCTTCCTCCTCATCAGCAGCTCCTCCACACGCGCCTGTCTCTCTGCCTCCAGAGCACGCTTACGCTCCTGGGGAGACAGACGGGAACCATAGCCAGTCAGTGGGACTGTACACTGGGGTAAGCCAGAGAGGTCTGGGGGGAAAAGGGGGAGCTGCTGTTCATTGTTACCTGTACAGCCTCATCTCTGGCCTGCTTCTCTTCCTGTCTCCTGCCTCTCTCCTCCTGCAGCTCGTTGAGGCGCTGCTCGTACTCGTTCAGCTTAGCCAGCACGTCGTGCCTCTTGTTCTGTGCCTCCAGAGTGTTGATGAATGCTATCTCATTCACCTGTACAGAGTCACAAGGCCACCGGTCAACAAGTCGGAATCATTAAGCTACAAAAAAAATCTAAAAGTCTGCCTCTACTCTAGTTTGCCATTGCTTTTTAGTCGTCCTTTGTATTTACTTTAAGAACATTCTCAGTGTCAAAAATGTATTATCACAAGGGAAATCTAATTAGAACAATACTTCAACTCTTGGACATGTAGCTAGGTGTGCAGTGTTCCAGGGGTCAGTCCTGTACCTTGGCCTCCTCCTCCTGAGCCTTCTTTACTATGGCCTGGAGCTGCAGCTCCCGCTTGAATTCTGCGTGGAGTAACTTCTCCTCCATCATCCTCCGCCGCTGGTCCAACAACTCCTCCTTCCATTTCCTGACCTCCTTCTCCTGTGAGGGAAAGACAGCTTGGGTCAGCTCATTTCACTCATGTACATTTCTCTAACCAAGGTAGACATTTTCATGGTGTCTTGCTTTCAAAGCATTTCCTGCTACCCGCTCTGGTCTTATGTCCACAGGGATTAATGTGAATATACACCACTTCATGTATTTATGTGGTTAATACTCAGGATTATTCAAGGGCTCACTCATCCCACGACGGCCTGAAGAACAAAAACAAACGTCATGAAAGATTGAGTTTGGGCTAAGTCTCTCCCAGACACATCTGTGGCCAGCTGGTTTGAGAGAGGCGGAGCTGGCCTCTGATATTTAGTGATTCTATCTGGCAGTGTGCTGACAGAAGCTCTCCTCGTGGCCAGTCTGGGGCTAGGCTGTGGTGTTTCCTGTTGGCTCTGTCCACTCACCCTCTCCAGGAGCTTCTGCAGCTTGTGGGTCTTCTCATCCCGCAGTTTCTCTCGGAGCTGCTGGGCCTTCAGCTGTTTCTCCTCATGTTTCTTCTTAGACTCCGCAATGGTTCTGCCAACAAAGACAGAAAAAAACGACTTTCCTCTCCCCCAATTGTCTTACACACAGTAGCAATGAACTTTGACATGAATCAAGATCTTTTCTCTGACAAACTTCAGCGTGACATGAGGGTGCGTGTGTGTCTCACCTTTTACGAGATGGTGAGGACAGTTTCTCGTGCATGTGGATTCCATGGCCAGGGGGTCTAGAAGGCTCCTCCTCCACGATGTCCCCCCAGGAGGTGCTCTGACGCCAGGGCTCCCTCGCTGCAGAGAGAGGTGAGTCTAGACATTGACCACATCTGTGTCTTTAGCAAGAGCATCAATACATTTCATTATATGTACTGAACAAAAATATATAAAACTCAACCGATTTTACTGAGTTAAAGTTCATAAGGAAACCAGTCAATTTAAAGAAATTCATTAGGCCCTAATCTATGGATTTCACATGACTGGGAATACGGAATCTGTTGGCCACAGACTTTTACTAAATTTAAAAGTTGAGACGTGGATCAGAAAACCAGTCAGTATCTGGTGTTACCATAATTTGCATCATGCAGCGCGACACATCGCCTGAGGATAGAGTTGATCAGGCTGCTGATTGTGACCTGTGAAATGTTGTCCCACTCATCTTCAATGGCTGTGCAAAGTTGCTGTCGTAAACGTCGATCCAGAGCATTCAAATATGCTCAATGGGTGACATGCCTCAGGATCTTGTCACGGTATCTCTAGCAATTCAAATTGCCATTGATGAAATGCAATCGTGTTTGAGGTCTGTAGCTTATGCCTGCCTATACCATACTTAAGGGACCCATGTGGCAGCTCCCTTATGATTGATGAGCATTTTCATAGGGCAAATGGACGGTCCCTTACTAGAGGACCTCGAGTGATATTAAAATAGTCTGACGGCCTCAGGTTGCCCCCCAAGGCCTGGTCTTCCAGGAAGTCAAAAAATACAGTGTCAAGGAGACTCGTTTTCGAAGATATACATTTATATATTTTTGAAAATGTTCTGCTGTACCAGATAATTCCAGCAGATGGCAACTGACTGCATATTGCAAATGGACATTTCAAATTCAAATTTACATGGCTTTTTCTCGTAAATGAAACAGACTTCAAAGACAAAACTCGAGCACAGTGGGTGGCCAAATGTACTTTTAGCCCAGAAACATGATGGCAGAGGCCACAATGCTCTTTGAGTTCATGCACATTTTGTGGGATTGAAGGTCGAAAACGGTAATACAGCACTATTTTGACCGCTTCACGTCAAAGTACATGAACCAGCCATTTATCATCGTAGTTTACGAGAAATTGTACAACGTCCATTTCATGATGCTTAAACAAATGTTTTTTTTTCTTTAAAAAGTTAGAGATCCTGTTGAGGAGTGTTAAGGTGTGTTTCGGAGCTCTACGTGCTTTTCTGCACTCACACACACAACCAATATGGAGTGACAGTGTGGGGCTTATACAGACGGAGCCTGCAATAGTTACCGGCGTTCGAACCATCAAACCGTCAGACCTAGAGCTCCGAAACTTATATGTGGAAACTTATGTGGCTCTAGAAGGTTCTCAGGTCGAGAAACAGCCTCGTAAATTTGCAATATCTTCAATTAATTTTTAACATCGCGGAAATGACAACATTTAGAAAAGTCCCCAGAATAACAAGACTAGGTGCATTGAAACCGCCTCGTCCCATAGAGACGGATGTACTCGTCCTCTTGCTCAGTTGTGCATCGGGTCCTCCCACTCATCTTTCTATTCTGGTTAGAGCCAGTTTGCGCTGTTCTGTGAAGGGAGTAGTACACAGCGTTGTACGAGATATTCAGTTTCTAGTCATTTACAACATTAACAATGTCTACACTATTTCTGATCAATATGTTGCTATTTTAATGGACCAAGAAATGTGCTTTTCTTTCAAAGACAAGGATATTTCTAAGTGACCGCAAACGTTTGAACGGTAGTGTAATACATTGCCAGTCTTAACATGTTATACAGCATATTGTCAGTGTGAACATGCTATTCTGCAAGATGACAGTGTCCCCATTGCCAGTGTATATTCATTAGGACTTCCCATTACGAAATTAACATGCTGAATCAACACCAATGAGAAATTCTAACTTGCTATGATCAGAACTTGACAAATAGACCTTCTAGGTTGATTTAGGGCTTAACATAGTGATATATTTCATTTGGTCAGTATATAGGCCATCTCAACATTATATATGCCATTTGCACATGGTTCACTGACTTTTGGGTTTGGAAGCCTACTTCCTATGATCATATATGGCAAATGGACTAAACATAGGCCTTATGAACAAACTCGCATAAGACAAATCTATCTAGGTACATACGGTTCATACATATTTATAATTGACAACAAAAAAATATTTATAAAAAAAAAAACAGTCCAAAAACGCACTTTTTACGAGGTTCATTTTTTAAATTCAGGTTGTGAAGATTTCACCCTTGAGACCTGACTTTGACCATTTCCCACATAGAATCCTATGGTGGAGGAGCGCGCTCGCCCCCTTTGGGATTTTTGGTTTATTACACCCGGCATTTACTATGTTCCGCTTGCAATATGTTTTTGACCAACTGCGATTGTGTATATGTTTCGCCCAATGACAATAAGTAGCCATTAAATTTTGTCCATTTCACGGGGGTCTTCCCTTACATAACTCCATGTACTGCAAAATTCTCAAAAACGATGGAGGCGGCTTATGGTAGAGAAATTAACATTCCATTTTCTGGAAACAGCTCTGGGGGACATTTCTTCAGTCAGCATGGCAATTGCGCGCTCCCTCAAAACTTGAGACATCTGTGGCATTGTGTTGTGACAAAACTGCACATTTTAGAGTGGCCTTTTAGTCCCCAGCACAAGATGCACCTGTGTAATGATAATGCTGTTTAATCAGCTTCTTGATATGCTACACCTGTCAGGTGGATAGATTATCTTGGCAAAGAAGAAATCCTCACAGAGATGCAAACAAATGTGTGCACCAAATTTGAGAAAAATAATATTGTTGTGCTTATAGAACATTTTTGGGATCTTTTATTTCAGCTCATGAAACATGGGACTAACACTTTACATGTTGCCTTTATATTTTTGTACAGTATAGATTAATTACAACTAAACAGAAAAGAGATTTACCGTCATAATCGGCTAACATGTCACTCCAGTCCATGTTGAGTCCACCTCCACTGCCAATGCTGGCCTAGAAGAGAGAGAATCAGTTCATGATCAGTGACAATCATTAGGATATTGCAAGGTGAGCAAAACTCAAGACCTGGGGAAAGAGATCCTACCACTTCACATTTTTAACCACCAAACTACTTTCATATGACCAAAGAAAAGCGTGAGTGTGTGAGGTATGTGACTTACAGAGAAGTCACACTCGTTGTCAGTCTCCAGGTCATTGTTCTCAGCCTGGATCTCTCTGGTCAGCTGTTCCTCTTCAGCGATGGCGCTGGCAATAGCCTCCTCATTGGCCTTCTCCAGGCGGTCAGCCAGCTCCTCCTTCTTAGCCAGGACCTCTGCCATGGACTGGGGCTGGACACACAGCACACACACAGACTCACATACAGCTCCTTCCTCAGGTCATTCAGGTTTGACCAAGCCCACTGGCAGTCAGGGTCTATCTCGACATCTCTAAAATGCAGGAATGTTATCTATTCCTTTTACCAAGAATTTGAAATGTGTTATTATATAGTGGTGGGCTTGGCGGGATCAACTTAAAACATTCCCTGAGTTTTATTTTGAAGAATGTGTCTTCATTTCATACAGCTCTAAGAGTACCATTTTGAGATGTTGGTATTATAACAATGTCAAAACTGAAAAGAAGATCAAACCAAAAAGTTAACTGCATCAACCAATCACAAGATCACAGGTGAGGAAGCATTCAGGAGTCATGCAGAACAAGTTAACTGTGAGGATGACGAGATGGTGGAAGGAGGCACAACTAAGGGACCATTTCACTGGCATGGTTCAAAACGAAACACAGGTCGGAATAAATACCTACTAGATTAGTCTAAATAGCCTGATGGAGACCAAAATGTCTCAATGTCTATTTGTCTTTACACTTCTGACATGAACTTGACAAATAGTCTTTCCTTAGTCCGAAATTACCATCAGGGAGAATAGATAGCTAGCTGCACTCCAGTCCAGAGAGACCAGAGCTCCAATCTAACTTAACAAGGGGAATAAGGGAGAGGTTTCTCTCACCAACAAAGCTGTTGGTCTCTAACTAGGGTCCTGCAGGGGAGTCTAAACAGCACTGGGCTTATCTGAGCCACCCAGAAAGGTGTCTGGCCTAATCCAGAACTAAGACCAGATCTGCCTGCGTTTGATCTGAGCAAAGATGACTTTCCCTGTAGATCATTCAAAAGACATAATCTCTAGGTATAGAGAAAACCTCCATAAGAGGTTAAAGTGCTGTGGAAGTATCTATGACAGGCAGTAACCCTGCTAGTGAAGGAGGGTATTCCTGATTAACTATAGAGAGACTACATAGGCAGTAACAAACCTGACACGGGAAGGCTGCTGATCACTAATGCACAGTGGAGACCAGCTACAGAAAACAAACTAATACCTGACACAGTCATTATACAGTCGTGGCCAAAAATGGAGAATGACACAAATATAAATTTTCACAAAGTCTGCTGCCTCAGTTTGTATGATGCCAATTTGCATATACTCCAGAATGTTATGAAGAGTGATCAGGTGAATTGCAAAGTACCTCTTTGCCATGAAAATGAACTGAATCCCCCCCAAAAATGTCCACTGCATTTCAACCCTGCCACAAAAGGACCAGCTGACATCATGTCAGTGATTCTCTAACACAGGTATGAGTGTTGACGACGACAAAGCTGGAGATCACTTGGTCATGCTGATTGAGTTCGAATAACAGACTGGAAGCTTCAAAAGGAGGGTGGTGTTTGGAATCATTGTTCTTCCTCTGTCAACCATGGTTACCTGCAAGGAAACACATGCCTACATCATTGCTTTGCGAGTTCATTAGAACGTGCGTTGAAGATGTCGTTCCCATAGCAACGATAAAAACATTCCCTAACCAGAAACCGTGGATTGATGGCAGCATTCGCATGAAACTGAAAGCGCGAACCACTGCTTTTAATCAGGGCAAGGTGTCTGGTAACATGACCGAATATAAACAATGCAGCTATTCCCTCCGCAAGGCTATTAAACAAGCTAAGCGTCAGTACAGAGACAAAGTAGAATCTCAATTCAACGGCTCAGACACAAGAGGCATGTGGCAGGGTCTACAGTCAATCACGGACTACAAGAAGAAACCCAGCCCGGTCACGGACCAGGATGTCTTGCTCCCAGGCAGACTAAATAACTTTTTTGCCCGCTTTGAGGACAATACAGTGCCACTGACACGGCCTGCAACGGAAACATGCGGTCTCTCCTTCACTGCAGCCGAGGTGAGTAAGACATTTAAACGTGTTAACCCTCGCAAGGCTGCAGGCCCAGACGGCATCCCCTGCCGCGCCCTCAGAGCATGCGGAGACCAGCTGGCCGGTGTGTTTACGGACATATTCAATCAATCCCTATACCAGTCTGCTGTTCCCACATGCTTCAAGAGGGCCACCATTGTTCCTGTTCCCAAGAAAGCTAAGGTAATTGACCTAAACGACTACCGCCCCGTAGCACTCACTTCCGTCATCATGAAGTGCTTTGAGAGACTAGTCAAGAACCATATCACCTCCACCCTACCTGACACCCTAGACCCACTCCAATTTGCTTACCGCCCAAATAGGTCCACAGACGATGCAATCTCAACCACACTGCCCTAACTCACCTGGACAAGAGGAATACCTATGTGAGAATGCTGTTCGACTACAGCTCAGCATTTAACACCATAGTACCCTCCAAGCTCGTCATCAAGCTCGAGACCCTGGGTCTCGACCCCGCCCTGTGCAACTGGGTACTGGACTTCCTGACGGGCCGCCCCCAGGTGGTGAGGGTAGGCAACAACATCTCCTCCCCGCTGATCCTCAACACGGGGGCCCCACAAGGGTGCGTTCTGAGCCCTCTCCTGTACTCCCTGTTCACCCACGACTGCGTGGCCACGCACGCCTCCAACTCAATCATCAAGTTTGCGGACGACACAACAGTGGTAGGCTTGATTACCAACAACGACGAGACGGCCTACAGGGAGGAGGTGAGGGCTCTCCAGAGGGTAGTGAGGTCTGCACAACGCATCACCGGGGGCAAACTACCTGCCCTCCAGGAAACCTACACCACCCGATGTTACAGGAAGGCCATAAAGATCATCAAGGATATCAACCACCCAAGCCACTGCCTGTTCACCCCGCTATCATCCAGAAGGCGAGGTCAGTACAGCTGCATCAAAGCTGGGACCGAGAGACTGAAAAACAGCTTCTATCTCAAGGCCATAAGACTGTTAAACAGCCACCACTAACATTGAGTGGCTGCTGCCAACACACTGTCATTGACACTGACCCAACTCCAGCCACTTTAATAATGGGAATTGATGGGAAATTATGTAAATATATCACTAGCCACTTTAAACAATGCTACCTTATATAATGTTACTTACCCTACATTATTCATCTCATATGCATACGTATATATACTGTACTCTATATCATTGACTGCATCCTTATGTAATACATGTATCACTAGCCACTTTAACTATGCCACTTTGTTTACTTTGTCTACATACTCATCTCATATGTATATACTGTACTCGATACCATCTACTGTAAGCTGCCCTGTACCATCACTCATTCATATATCCTTATGTACATATTCTTTATCCCCTTACACTGTGTATAAGACAGTAGTTTTGGAATTGTTAGTTAGATTACTTGTTGGTTATCACTGCATTGTCGGAACTAGAAGCACAAGCATTTCACTACACTCGCATTAACATCTGCTAACCATGTGTATGTGACAAATAAAATTTGATTTGATTTGCACAAAAATGATTTCACAGGCAAGGATATTGCTGCCAGTAAGATTGCACCTAAATCAACCATTTATCAGATCATCAAGTACTTCAAGGAGAGTGGTTCAATTGTTGTGAAGAAGGCTTCCGGGCACCCAAGAAAGTCCAGCAAGCGCCAGGACCGTCTCCTAAAGATGATTCAGCTGGGGGATCGGGCACCACCAGTACAGAGCTTGCTCAGGAATGGCAGCAGGCAGATGTGAGTGCATGTGCACACACAGTGAGGTGAAGACTTTTGGAGGGTGGCCTGGTGTCAAGAAGGGCAGCAAAGAAGCCACTTCTCTCCGGGAAAAACATCAGGGACAGACTGATATTCGGCAAAAGGAACAGGGATTGGACTGCTGAGGACTGGGGTAAAGTAATTTTCTCTGATTAATCCCATATCTGATTGTTTGGGGCATCCGGAAAAAAGCTTGTCCAGAGAAGACAAGGGGAGTGTACCATCAGTCCTGTGTCATGCCAACAGTAAAGCAGCCTGAGACCATTCAGGTTGCTTCTCAGCCAAGTGGCTCGGGGAATAAAACATCAATATTTTGGGTTCATGGCCAGGAAACTCCCCAGACCTTAATCCCATTGAGAACATGTGGTCAATCCTCAAGAGGCGGGGGGACAAACAAAACCCCACAAATTCTGACAAACTCCAAGCATTGATTATGCAAGAATAGGCTGCCATCAGTCAGGATATGGCCCAGAAGTTAATTGACAGCATGTCAGGGCAGATTGCAGAGGTCTTGAAAAACTGCAAATATTGACTCTTTGCATCAACTTCATGTAATTGTCAATAAAAGTATGACACTTATGAAATGCTTGTAATTATACTTCAGTATTCCATAGTAACATCTGACAAAAATATCTAAAGACACTGAAGCAGCAAACTTGGTGGAAATTAATATTTGTGTCATTCTCAAAACTTTTGGCCACAACTGTACACATGCCATGACCCCTGGCCCTTTGGGCTGAACCTGTCCCTGAACTGGACACCCTGTCATAGGTTCTCTCACCATTTCAGCTCAAATCACAGTCAAGTTTTGATTATTGCCCACTTCATCAACACAGCATAACAACTGGGCTGGCTACTTCCAGCAACGAACACGACAGACACTGCTTTCAGAGCTCCCACAACCGGACCCATATGGTCATCCTCTCACAGCCAACCATCAACACCCCCAAGTAAACTGAGGTTCTGAGGGGGCTGAGCAGCATGTCATCTCACATTGTGGTTGAAGGTTCTGTAGATTGACTTTGTTTAGGCGGTGAAGGCCCCCGGGGGATCTCTGAACCCCCCCCCCCTCCCCCCGCACTGAGCCCTCCCCCCTCTGCTCCTCCATCGCTCAGCACTCACAGTGGAAAGCTCTGTGGGGTCCAGCACACTCTCCAGTTTCACCGCTGCCATGGGAGTCTCAGCCTGTCCTGGAGCAGATGCTGCCATGCCCTGTGACGCACCCCCGGCAGCCCCCTTGTTCCCCAGAGCACTGGACCCATCCATCTGGGCCGTGTCTAGGGACGGAGGGAGGGCTAAGGAAAGGACTGGAGCTGGTAGGGATAGGGTTGCAGGGGGGGGGTAGGGTCTTCGGCTTGTGTAAGAGAAGGGGTTGGGGCTGGTATGGGCGGAGGCGTGTCCTCACGGGGTGTGTCGACACACTGCCCCGAGTCTTGCACACTGTCTGCTGGGGGCTGCACCGACACAATCACACACACACAATATTAAACACATGCATATTCCAAGCATTTCATGAGAGCAGTGACAAATCAAAACGATTAACACACACATCATGCAGGGAGGTTGGTACTAACATGCCCTAAACACCCAAACCTCATCAGATCATCAAATAAACTATACTGAACAAAAACAAAAATAAACGCAAAATGTAAAATGTTTCATGAACTAAACTAAAAATTGATTTGCTGATTGGCTGGCTGGGCCTGGCTCCCAAGTGGGTGGGCCCATGTGCTCCCAGACTCACCCATGGCTACGCCCCTGCCCAGGCGTGTGAAATCAACAGATTAGGCCCTAATTTATTAATGAAAATTGACTGATGCCCTTATATGAACTGTAACTCAGTAAAAATAGTTGAAATTGTTTCATTTTGCGTTTATAATTTCTTTCAGTATAAATGTGGAAACACATGAAATCTGTCTAAATCAAGCAATGCCTAGAATACACCCCTACCCAGTGTGTTCTGAGGCATTGAGAGATAATTTATTTAATGAGTGAAAATGGCATCTTTCTGCCTCTGAAATTTTAGTGTACGATCAATTGTGTTAAAACTGATAGGCCCCGTCTGGACAGGCTGTCTATGAGTACTGTGGAGCCCAAAACAAAAACAATGTGGCTGATAAAATGGTTTTGAGTTACTCTGCACCACATCTCCCGTCTTCCTGAATAATTTATATATTTGTGGACTCCTGGGAGGGTGAGCGACGTCAGGGCTCAGTACCTCCATGTTACCCTTCTCCAAGTCTTCTGCAGTCTCCTCAAGTGGGACAGGCTCCTCAGGGATTGTCTGTTCACAGTGACCCGTGTCTTTATCCAGGGGGCAGGACCTGCCAAGGAGCTGTTGGTTCTCCTTGTTACTGTCGTCGTTAGGGCTGATGTGGGCCAGGACCGGGCTGACCTTGGCTACGATGATGGCAGAGCGAGGCCTAGCAGGACGTCCACGCTGGACTGTCTCCCAGCCCTCAGAGTCCTTCTTACCTGGACACAGAAGGACACACACAGATAAGAAGAGAACAAAACAAATGTCAATGCCCCATAGGCGTTAATCAGAAGGGGGGACACACCCTGAAGACAGAAGGACATCAGAGGTGTACTAAATGATGAGGATCATGTAGTTCATTCGCTGCTTACCTGGTTTCTCTACAGGACAGGTGTTGGGCTGGCTGGGGACAGGGAGAGACTGGGAGGACTTGACACGCTCAGCCCAGCTGGGGCCCGTGTGGGACAGACGAGCTACCGCCAGTGTGGGTGGAGGACCACTGGAGAGATAAACACATAAATCAGAACCAGAAGAGAACAATGCCAACATACACAAAAGCATTTCAACCAGAGAGATTATCACTGTACAAAAATAGTACAAATGCCTGTGAGGACCACTAAAAGAGATGACCCTAAGGTGAGCAGCTCCATCTGCCTCTTCCAGGCTGGGCTTTTCATCACAACACTCCCAGGGCCTACAGGGCTGTCTCAGGCAACAGACCTCCTTCATGATCAATACACATTTCCTGCAGCATTCGATTACAGGGAACTGCACATATTGAACTGATGCTTCAGCAGTCTTTAACCACACTTATCTACACCTCCCACTGTTTCTGTGGCGAGGGCCAGTGAGACTCAACAAATTACATTAAACAAATGCCTCGCCATCAGCAATCAATCCCCTTGATCAGATCACGCACAGAGTAGCCTCTACCAACCTAGACCAGTCGGCACATCATATCTTACATTGATTTGTTAGAGATTTTAGCATTTGCATTCCCTTTTCGCTAACTGTAAACATCTAATGATGGCTGACCATTTTACACGTAATGTCAGCCAGGCTGCAGCTGAAAGATGCTGAGGCGCAACAGATTGTACTGCTTCCCAGAATGTGCTGATGGGGAGTAAAACAACAAGGGATTTTGATGACTGCTGTGTGTTCATAATGACTGTCAGTCATTACATAAACATGATGGTAAGCAATTTGAGCTCAGATCGGAAACAGTGGAGATTAGGGCCGTCAACTGAACCAGAAATGAGATGGAGAAATCTTACCCAAAGTTGAGGGCACGGCGAGCACTAGGAGAAGGGACCATTCTGTCCGATGAGGGGCTAGGCAACACATGACGACCTGGGGACATTTTACGCACTTCCCAAGCCAAAGACGTGGGTCTTGATTCAGAGGGGACAAAGAAATTATGTTTTTCATAAACTTGTAATATAGTGTAGTACCATAGTTCAGGGTGAGATTTATGTCTCACTTTAGCTAAAAACTATTCAATTAATGGAACACAGAAACAAAGGTTGTCTGATTGATTAACAGTCTATGTAAAATGTACAAATTGGGAGACAACATAAAAGCTTGGATTTTTATATCTTAGTCAATTAACAGGTGTTGTGGTCACTGTGTTAAAGAGACGCCATTGATCCAGTGTGTTTGTGACTCAATGGCATGGAGCAGAGATGTCACTTAGAGGTTCCCTCCGGGAGCGAGTGACAGCAGTGTGAGTACCCAGCCAAATAGAAACAGCCAGGCGCCCCAGGGCAAAGGGTTCTTTGGCCGAAGGAGCTCTATTTTGGTAGATTCTAATGTCTTGTTTTGGATATTGTCTAGTTCTATATGATCAGGACTATTTTCTAAGTTGGAGAACATTAAACCTTTAACATTTAACCTGTCTTAGATACGGTTTTATTACAAGATAGGAATGGCGACAATGATGTTTGTTTTTCAAATTGTGTTTTATTAAAACATAAATATTTAGTACACAGCTCACATTATCTTGAAAAATGTATTCAAGTTTGTTATTCCAGGTCTCAGTTTTTTTTCCTTCAGTTTAGGGATTCGCGGTCAAATTCACTTTTAATAGAGAAACAAACACATTTGATGTTGTAAGTCCACAACGAGATGTTCAGAATCCACAAATGCTCAAACCACACCTGGAGACTATTTTTGAGGTCTGGGAAAAATCTAAGAATTTTGGATTTGTGGGTGAAGTTACCCTTTAATTCAAGTGTGCACCTAGCAAGAGGCTGTTGTTTAGCTGTGTTTAGCTGTGTTTTTGTAGCGCACGTGATGGTAGAGTTTGCAAAACAAATACCCACTGGATTGATGAAAATAATTAACATATTCTGCCAGTTAAGATTTAACTGAGAAGGTTTTGGGAAAGACTTTCCATCTACCAGAAGACTGTGGGAGACGCGCAACGCGCACATACAGACATTCTCGTTACCTCTTCAGAAAGTTACAGCAAATACTTATCACTGATGCATTCTGCTCATTTCTTATGATACACTTGGGAAAATTAAAACATGTTCAATACATTTAGTTGGTTCCTTACTAAAGTAAAGTATATTGTTAAATTCCGTTGTAATGCCTGGATTCCGTTTGGGCCCGAATTATCACACAGTATTTGGACCAGAATTGAGGCTCTCCACTACCTATTGTTCCTGCAGTGATGATTCACCATCTTCATCGAATGTTTTCATAATTTATCTAAAGATAATCGCCAAGAAACCTACCAGTAAACTATTCAAATCAGGGAGCCAAATAAATGTCTCTTTCAGATTCGATAGGCTACACTGACAAGAAGAGTCGCTCACTTTAGCGTCAATGTCTGGCAAGTCCCGTCAATCCTAGGAAAGGAAACCTGGGAAATAATTTGGTTTACTTGTTCGGATGCGATACCATGGACATAGTCTAACCACGTTGCATGATTTATGAATGGCAAATGGATATGGGAGATTGACTTTATCCAGTCAGTTCGACAGCTTTTATAAACTAGTCAACATTTGTGGTTTAGTTGTCAAAGCACGGTAAATAGCCTACTATGCTCCAAGACTCCGAGGCTAGCTATGTGCAACACGTGAATATGCCAGAAATATTAGGCTAAATCGTGGATTTTGACTCATCGTTACCGCTTACATTACATGGGACATACAAATTCACCAGCATCTTGCTCTCTCCGTGTATAGAAATTCGACTGCAACCAACCCCAGCACACAAAAAGTATACAGGGAGGCGGGATAGACAGCAGACTGCGTTTCTCTGTCATCACTCACTTTGTGACTGACGGGTGTCTATCCTATCAACAGATCGCTAGAAAATGCATGTCGTTCATTCCAGCAGGAGCGGGCTCGACTGACTAGTGAATTGAAACTTTTAAATATGAAGTGGAAAATGAATCTGTAATCGGTTGATTAGCAGACAGCCTAGGGTTGGGCGATATGGCCTAAAAATCATATCTACATTTTGTTCAAACTTATGTGCGATTCACGATATGCATTTAAATTTTGTGTATGTTCTCTCTAAATAGGCGGTGTACAATTAAAGGTAAAATACACAGCATATCAAAGCATCAGCAATAATCTAATTAATTCAGGGCGTGTGAAGTTATACCTAGGCTAAATATAAGCCTTCCACAACCATAAGACCCACTAATAGTGTATTTATTTCATCCACATATTTTAACCTGCTTTGTTGTTGTAATAGTCACGGATCTGGCTTTCAAGTTTGTCTATGAAAATGCCCTTTTTTGTTACACACTTAACTAGAACCATGCATAATGCACATTCACTAATAAATGACTAACTTCTTGTAGTAGGCATTAGGCTATAGAAAATAACAGGTCTCATCACCAATCTCAAGTCCACATGCTCGTGCTTAGCCAGCTAATCTTTATATTTCAAGTTTAGCCAACTTGGATCTATTTGCTAGTTAACGAGGTTGAACAGTTGAATTGTTACGAGCACACCCCTCTGTCTGTCTCCAATTGCTTGAAAAGCATTTTAGCCTGTCCACTTTGGTCAGATGTTGAAATCAAGTGGCCTACCTTATCAGAATGAGAACGAGTTGCCAATTCCTTATATAAATGTGTTATGCTTTATTGCACACTTATAAACAGACTAGACAGCTTGTATAACAGTCTGGCTAAAATGCTGCTAGTGGTGCGTGGTACCCCAATGCCGCTTACGACAACCTGAGCATTCATTTTCCAGAATCAATGTTCATCGATACTCTCGTTTTAGTAGTGTCTGCTCTGCATGCAATTTGAGTAGTTGAGACATAAAAAGGGTATGGTTAGAAAATGTTACTTCTCTATTACAGTAAACTAATGTCTCAATGTGTTGTGATCTCTCAACTTTGTTGGCGTGAGAGACAGGGTAGGGGCTTGGTGTGTGTAAACCATAGAAGAAGTGGTGAAGCGAGAGGATTCACGTTCGCTAAAATCTGTCCGAAATAAGCCCAATGCGTTTCTATGGGTTTATTTTGGACCTAAGCTTGTCGCCTGTCTTCCCACCTTTGAGACAAAGACTCACATTGTTAGGGCGGATACAAGCATCTTTTCATTATACACAGATCTCTTGTGTAAATGGGGAGGTGCATACAGCACAGAAGGAGTGAAAGAGATGAGACCAAAAATACAACACGTGAACAAGCAGACATAACGAAAAATAACAAAATCTTGATTCTTGCAATACAGGCATTTGGAATATTGGGCAAAGACATTATTTTTAATGAATCAAATCGACATCGCCCAGCTCTACGACAGCCGCCGCTAATGGAATATATATATATATATATATATATGACACACATATACACACACACACACACATCTGTGTGAGAGAGAAAGAAAGACAAGACATCGGTCAATCACCTGTTCTGGGCATCTGTTTTCTCTAACTTCTCCTGCAGCTGGATCCAGTCGATGAGAGCTTTAAAGTCCCGCACATAGTTGTCCAACATCATCAGCACCTCCTAAATAAAGACAAACACCTTTCAGACAGACGGGGGCATCTCAGTGTATCCATCACCAATCACACAAACATCCAGAGGCGTCATGCCGATAGGGGGCGCAGGGGTACTTGCCCACTCAGATTTGTCCAATATTTTTTTCTCTTTTGTAACACTACTAGCCACTTGCCAATTTTATGAAGTATGCTTTAGCTAGCCCATACAGGTTCCCAATCTCCCAACCTCATAACTAGCCTAGCTACCAAGAAGCCATTTCAGGCTGTTAATCAGGTTATAGTAGCTAGATTAACCATGTTAGCTGGCATGGTTCGTAGGTTTTAGAAAAGCAAGGAATAACTAAATGTACTGAATAAAACTCACATTCCTTAAAATCTTTTACCTAGATTTTAGCAAATGCAAAGAAGCATATTTAGTTTCCTTAAAAAAGAACCACCAGTCAGGAGGATAACAACTGCTCAAGAGGTATGCTTAGATATGCAGAAAAATATATGTTTAATAAAATTTGATATTTTTTTTTTTGCATAGAATTAACAAGATGATTATAGCTCTAAATAGCAGGAAAAAGCTGTTTCATGTGTTTGAAAGGGGGGCCGAGACCCCCCCAGCCATCCTTACGTACCTTGTGTCCCTTAAGATTTTTTAGATGCCTGACGCCCCTGCAATCGTCCACATATAATATCAGCACAATGAGAAACTACTTTGTCTTAGAGATTATGATTTGAAATTCAGTTCAGACTGTTCAGTGTGGTCTTGTGATAGGTTAACTTTGGAAAAAGCCATAGTGAGGGAGAAGTGGCACAGATCTCTGCACCCTGTGTATCGTCTCTATTTGTGGAGAATCTCAGAGGCTCTATCCAGCTCCAAATCTCACAGCACTCGGGGGCTCCAGTAACCCAAACGCCCCCTGCACCTCTAGAACACAGAGGAGTGGGAATCTGGGCCAGGGCCAGGCCCAGTCACAGTCAGTGGAGCACATCTCACCCACACAAACAGGTAAGAGGCCCTTCTATTCAGCCCATGACAAGGGAAGACAAAAACATCTCAGTAAAAATACTTCTCCCTGCACCACTGATCCACCACAAGAGGTGGGGCTGAAATTACCAATGACATTACCAGAGGGGCCAGGACTAATTTAATTGGCTTGTAATCATTTCTTGCACAGGGAGAGTCCGGTGACGCCATCTATTGTCCATCTGATACCTAATCTCGCTCTACCCACTGTTCATTTCCCATCCTCTGTGAAGGTGGCTATCAAAATACAACATTTTAAAACTCAGTCAAACTGGTAGGCTACATAAGGAGTCATTTTTCTTTATTTATTATAAGTCTTCTGACATGGTCAAAAAAACTATAAATCACAATGTATGTGCACTAGCCTACTTGTAAGAGATGAGGTTCATGTTTGTTTATCAGAGGACATAGTGAGTTGTGAAGGCTCGAGCCAGTCCTCCCCCTCCGCTCAGCACTCTAGTGAAACCGACAGAGAGGGGACATACTGGCTTGTGAAGACTATAGCCCATCTGTCCCCTCCTCAGCAGTCAGCCCAGGCAGAGCTCTGGTGATTGATGGAGAGTATGGGAGGGAGTGGTAATTGAGAGTAAAGCTTCACAGTGCTTTTAGTTAATAGAGAAGTCAGCTCAGTGAAAGATGTGTCCAGCAGCAGGCCTGCTGATTAGAGCTAGTTAACAGCCCCAGCCAGGCCCTCCGCTGCTGGTTTCATTTGATAATGAAGGCTGCAACAGCTGAGGACAGAGGGAGGCACTGCCTGGTGTGACACTGCGTGAAGGCACTGAAAACCATATTCACGACACAAACCAACACACTTGCCGACAAATACTACTCACCTAAGTAGAAGTACTTAAAATTTCCTGAAAACTGCATAAAGATTTAAACCTGCTAGAGGTCATATGAAGCCTGATGAACAGTAAAAACATGGTCATTTCAGTAGCAATGAAATGCTGAAAACATTTATAAGAGTGAAAGTTCATCCAATTTCACTTTTAGTTTCTGACAATATATTGTGTGCCAAATCATGTTTATTTTTGCCTTGAAGCTTCCTCAAAGTCATAATTTATGATGCAGTAGATCCCTTCTACTGTAGCTCTCCTCCCCTGCATGGTAGCGTAGTATGATGTGGCATAAATCAGGGCCCAGATGGAACAAATGGTTTATAAGAAATAACTCATTAGACCTGGGGGCTGTGGGTTAAAGAGATGTGGGCGTTATTAATATACAAGCATAAATCAGATCACTGCATGGTCTGGCTCTCCTGGCTGGGGCTGGAGGGTCCCACACAGGAGAAACCAGTGTTGATGAAGGAAGGGCTGAACTGTATCTGTTGGTCTGTTAGTCTCATTCAAACAACAGAAGCACACAATCAAACTCTCCCCACAGTTCTAAATGTCTAAACTCGTCTATAGGCCTGAGAACAAAGTGATGTCACATCACCAGGCCAGCGCTATGTGCCTGTGGGTGGCAGAGCGCAGTGGGCCTGTTTGTGTTTGTGCGAGAGCACAAAGTGCAGATTTACACCACTCCAGGGGATTGTGGCCGGGTGGTATCAGAGCACTCTGCTTCCCCTCCAGCTAATTCAATCATTTATTAGAGTCAGTCAGTCCATTAGGGCCAGGCTGAGGCTGGCTGGGTGGGAGTCGTGGGACTGACGGGGATATGAGCCCAGCCCATTAGACTTCACTGGGGTGAGAACACAACACAGCAGCCAGACTACATCTCACACAGCCCTACTGTCAGCATGGAGACCACAGGCAGGGGCAGTGTGTTCCAGCACTGACCACACGCAGTCACCACAACCATGCTCAGCATAATGCAGCATGGCAGACTCATCAATACAGCAGAGCAGAGCCAGATCAACATGGCAGGACAGCCCTGGAGCAGTATTACACTACTGGCCCTGCCTAGTAAACAAGGGCATTAGTGTGCTGCTGGAGTGACACTCAACAACATACTATGCCATGCCTGGTGTACACCACTGATAACAGTTGAGATTATTTCCAAAACACCATTTTATTTTATTACCTTTATTTAACTAGGCAAGTCAGTTAAGAACAAATTCTTATTTTCAATGACAGCCTAGGATCAGTGGGTTAACTGCCTGTTCAGGGGCAGAACAACAGATTTGTACCTTGACAGCTCGGGGGTTTGAACTTGCAACACTCCAACACTCTAACCACTAGGCTACCCTGCCGCCCAAATATCTATACCCACCAATAATTCACATTTGTGTTTTTTCATCAGAAATGATTGCTTATGGGGCTTCCTTCATGTGTGTGTAAAATAAGATATTTTATTCATAGATTTTAGATGTGTATGAAAATGTGATATTTTGCAAAATGCTATATATCCATTGTTTAGCTGGAATGGAATGTTTGTATCCTGTATATATGACTGAGATATGCGGTGGTCTCACCGAGCCATCTTAATATGAATGCACTTACTGTAAGTCGCTTTGGATAAGAGCGTCTGCTAAATGACTCAAATGGAAAATGGAAATATTTTACATATAGATCTCACATTGTATTGAATAATATATATATTTTTTTTTTCTTTATTGATGTCAAATGTATCATTTGTACATTTCTTTGTAATAAATATAGTTATTTGTTACGTTTGACTGTAAAACCTAGCAGTACTACTACTTTCTCAGCGTGAGGAGGATATATAGCATTTTGCAAAACAACAACAACGTATGTGTGTTTCTGAAATTAAGCCATCAAGTGATAGATTTTAAACAAATACATTGAACAACCCCATGTCATGATTAGAGAGTGAAAAGACACCAATCTATTTCATTATTTATTTTTGTACTCTTATCAATAAAAGCTCATTTACCAATATTCCTGAAAATGGATGTATAGTGTTTTGGAATGAAACTCAGTTGTAAGCATCAACAATTTCATAACAAATCCCAATATCCTTATTGTGTGCTATCAGTAGCCTATCCTTTCAGTTCACATTCATTGTTGCCCCAAACAGAGACTCCAGCATGGCTTCACTTCCAGTCGGCCAGCCCAGCCTCCATTCCAAGCCCACTAGCACAACCCCAGAAAACCACACGCCACAAATCCACACTGTTTACACCATGTCAACAACATCCACCCCCTCCAGCCAGACCCAGGAGAGTGCCTTGTGATAATTCTCTCACCAGCAAGCCTTCAAAGGCCCCTCTGACACAAACCAGAGAACAAGAATGTGAGAGAGGGAGAATCTCTGTTATCAACTCAATATCTCCCTCTAGTGTTGATGAAGTGTGGTGCTCTGCCGTGCCTCCAACTACTTATATTTATCGTCTGTGAGCTTGTTGAGAAGGACCCTGTTGAAGTAGCTAGAGTTAACATATGACAGGAGGTGTTGGGTGACAGTCTGTTGGGTCCCTACCTTGCACTCCACCACACTCTGGTCAGATTCACAGGTGACATAGATCTCGTCCACGGCCCGCCGCAGATTGTCGAAGAGGAAGGCCCAGTATCGTGCTCGCAGGTCCACCTTGCGCGGCTGCCTGGCTTTGGAGGGGCTCTTCTCCGCTCCCTTTTCAAGCAAGGCGCCGGCTGTACTCTTGCTGTCCAGGCCTGCATTCTGTGGAGACAGCAAGAGGGAAGAATTAAGACAAATAATATGATGCAACTACGTCTACAATGCCCTCTAGTGGTAAAGGTGAATAAATAGCAGTGAGCAAACCATTTCACACATCTTTAGTTTTTACTAAGTTTTTTTTATAAAAGGGCGGCAAAATTAGAATATGTGGGCTAATATTGGCCTCTATCCCCATTAGTTTAAGAATTGACGATGTGTTATGCACACCTGTTTCTTATTCCTGTGCAGACCAGAGTTGATCCGCTGGTTCCTCAAATGGGTGTTGGTATGAGTTTTGGACTTCCCTGTGAAACATAAAAATAAAAACATTTAGTTCTAAAACACACACACGGCTTTTACATTGATCTGGTCACCCTTCGTTTTGTCAAAGATAGAATATGGCCTGAGGGAGTAACTAAACATAAAAGTGCAGAACCACACACACACACACACACACACACACACACACACACACACACACACACACACACACACACACACACACACACACACACACACACACACACACACACACACACACACACACACACACACACACACACCTGTAACAAAGCCCTGCAAGAGAAAAACGCTCTCTCTCAAGCTGTTCTCTGCCCAACATTCTCAGAGTAGGTAAAAGGTGCTTACTTTGGCAAAATGCCCAAATACTGTGGAAAAACAACCCTGTTACAATGAAAAGGCTGTGAGCAAGAGCAGGTTATTGGTATCACAGATTAAACATCTTTCTTTATTGTAGTTACCCATTGCAGAACCTATCTAGCCGGTTAGAAAATATTCTGCCTTTGGTCATTCAAAGGACTAACTGGGTTATATGATGCATCTTCCTAACCATAATCAATCGTGTTGTTTAAAAGCTGGCAATCTGATTGTTTCCGTCAATCAATTAAAAGAAACCCCACTTTTCTGCCTAGTCAGTGGATGGGAAGCTCATTAAATCAGAGTCATATTGATATTTTTAAACTAATGAACTGACACACATTATCAGTGTACATCTTGACACCAGTTTAACTTAATAGTTGGAATCACTAATACAAAGTTGCATACCATCTCAAATATAGAAATATCAGAGGGCAGGCAATCTCTAATCTATCTACTGTAGTCGTCTCAGTGAGGGGTAGTATAGATGTGGGGCCAATCGAAAGAACAACAGAGAGATGAATTTGAGGATGTCATTTTGTTATAGTAGATGTTGTATTACAACTAAGAGCAGTGTCTGGACTTGTGACTTTTCCTCACCCCAATGCCCTCTGATTCATGCACTATAAAAATAAACATCAACTTCTGCCACTGGAGGTGAACATTGGAGTTTCCCCATCCAACCAATTGTATACCCACCAAGATAACAAAATATCTGGCAAAAACACTGTGTACATTAAGACAGTCATTAATCTGACATAGTATTGAAAGCCCCATTTTAGCATGAGTGTGAGTGTGCCTATGTGCATTTTGACATCACTGACCTTCCTCCTCTTTGTTCTCTAGAGGAACACTCCAGGCAATGAGATTTCTAGCAGCACGGCCCTCCTCTGCAACAATCTTCCGCACCTTGTCATGGCTGTTTGAGCGCTGAAAGGATGCCTGCAGACAAAATGGGGATCACGTCAAATGGTACCAAATACCAAAAACTAACTACACATTTGCAAGTTTATAACACTGACAAGCTGTTGATAAAAGCTGGTGCTCTGTACGGCAGATGGAAATGTTTATGCAGCAGGGTTGGCCTACATATAGACTAGGCTACACTAGAGAATGTGCACAAATGTTTTATGGCCATCTGAGGAGACCTGTCCCAAACTGGACAGATATAGCATGTAAAGTTTTGAAAAGCACAATGTGGTTCTTCACACCAGGGTAGCAGGGTGTGGCAGGGTAGCCTAGTGGTTAGAGCGTTCGACTAGTAACCGAAAGGTTGCAAGTTCAAATCCCCGAGCTGACAAGGTACAAATCTGTCGTTCTGCCCCTGAACAGGCAGTTAACCCACTGTTCCTAGGCCGTCATTGAAAATAAGAATTTGTTCTTAACTGACTTGCCTAGTAAAATAAAGGTAAAATTAAAAAATAAAACACCAGCATGTTATGTTATGCTGCTTGGTAACAGAAGGACATGTACATATAAGTATAGGTTTGAATCAGAATGGGGCATCAAATGCCTTATAATACATAAATGCAGAGTACTGTGTTTAATAGAGACGTCTCTGAACTCTGGGCCCTGGCACCTCATGTGACATTGAGTTAGGGCGAGAGCAAGCTAGGAGTGACTATCTTTTCCCCTCTCTCGCACTCACACACACATGCATGCATATATGCGCATACAAACAGATATGCACAGACAGACAAGCACACACATATCACAACATGGTCTAGAGGATCCCATGCATGAATGCCAAAAGAAAATCTGCTTTATAAGCAGTGAGTCCCACTTTGCAATGCCAATTAAAGACGGCTGTTTCCATCTATTGAGAAAGCCTGGCATTTATCTAGGTTTATGTTCTCCATAACCACAAAATAGTTTTTTTGACACTAGCTAGGTTTCCATCCAATTGATGACAGATTTTCATGCAAATATTCTAAAACCCGCATAAAGAAAATATTTACATTTTCCCACCAGTGGAGTGTTTCCACCAAACTGACTTCTTGCGGATAAAAATCTGTGCGTCAAATCTAATTTTACTGGTCGCATACACGTTTAGCAGATGTTATTGCGGGTGTAGCGAAATGCTTACATTCCCAGCGCCAACAGTGAAAATGATACAAATCTAAAAGTAACTTCTATTGCCAATATGTAAAAATTGTTTACATAAAGCCAACAACAAAAAACTTTGCAGCCAACAGGTAGAATATATCACGAGGAATATAAATATCCTATAAATCACATTGGCTGTGCATGCCCTGTCTGCAAGGAACTTGAAACATTGTATCAAGTATTGGATTAACTTGGTCCAAGCCTGAAGCTAGTGCTCGTAAACTTGCAACATTGAATAACATATTCTGGCTCCTCAGAGTTTCCCAGGTCAGTGAGCTCTGAACAGACAGACTCAGCTGTAGGGATAAGAAGTAAATCAGGTAGGCCTATTTTATTTTGTTTCCACCGGATCAGAGCATGACATTTCACCTTTCATGCTGAGTGGTAATCGAAAGGAAGAGAGTTGTAAATATTTTTTTAAATAGGCTACGTTGAGGAACTATTGTCATTCTCAATGGATGTAAAAACAGACTTTGTTGACTTGCTGTTCGAGACGAAGGAAAAATTACTTTGAGAAGCTCCACAGTGATGGTGAGTTAAGACAATCATAAATCGGAGGGAGGGCCTGTTGTCCGGGCCTCTGGCAGTCTCTATGGGGGTGCCACAGGGTTAAATTCTCGGGCCGACTCTTCTCTGTATACATCAATGATGTCACTCTTGCTGCTGGTCATTCTTTGATCCACCTCTATGCAGACGACACCATTCTGTATACCTCTGGCCCTTCTTTGGACACTGTGTTAACTAACCTCCAGACGCTTCACATTTACATTTAAGTCATTTCAATGCCATACAACTCTCCATCTGTGGCCTCCAACTGCTCTTAAATGCAAGTAAAACTAAAATGCATGCTCTTCAACCAATCGCTGCCTGCATCACTACTCTGGATGGTTCTGACTTAGAATATGTGGACAACTACAAATACTTAGGTGTCTGGTTAGACTGTAAACTCTCCTACCAGGTTGGGGATGTATAAAATGTATGTAAACTCTCCTTCCATATAATGGGATGTATAGACTGTTGTATAGAGTAGGCCAGAAGACTACACTGAAAAACCTAACATCTATCAAATAAAAAGATGGCAGAGCCGCAAAAGTACTTCTGTGCAAGGGTGTTTATTTACATAATGAATCTGGAAGAGAAACAACAGTACTGCCATCAAAAGTATACAGTGGGGCAAAAAAGTTTAGTCAGCCAATTGTGCAAGTTCTCCCACTTAAAAAGATGCGAGAGGCCTGTAATTTTCATCATAGGTACACTTCAACTATGACAGACAAAAAATGAGAAGAAGAAAAATCCAGAAAATCACATTTTTTGTGAATTTATTTGCAAATTATGGTGGAAAATAAGTATTTGGTCACCTATAAACAAGCAAGATTTCTGGCTCTCACAGACCTGTAACTTCTTCTTTAAGAGGCTCCTCTGTCCTCCACTCGTTACCTGTATAATGGCACCTGTTTGAACTTGTTATCAGTATAAAAGACACCCGTCCACAACCTCAAACAGTCACACTCCAAACTCCACTATGGCCAAGACCAAAGAGCTGTCAAAGAACATCAGAAACTAAAGTGTAGACCTGCACCAGGCTGGGAAGACTGAATCTGCAATAGTTAAGCAGTTTGGTTTGAAGAAATCAACTGTGGGAGCAAATATTAGGAAATGGAAGACATACAAGACCACTGATAATCTCCCTCGATCTGGGGCTCCACGCAATATCTCACCATCAGTAACACACTACGCCGCCAGGGACTCAAATCCTGCAGTGCCAGACGTGTCCCCCTGCTTAAGCCCGTACATGTCCAGGCCCGTCTGAAGTTTGCTAGAGAGCATTTGGATGATCCAGAAGAAGATTGGGAGAATGTCATATGGTCAGATGAAACCAAAATATAACTTTTTGGTAAAAATTCAACTCGTCGTGTTTGGAGGACAAAGAATGCTGAGTTGCACCCAAAGAACACCATACCTACTGTGAAGCATGGGGGTGGAAACATCATGCTTTGGGGCTGTTTTTCTGCAAAGGGACCAGGACCACTGATCCGTGTAAAGGAAAGAATGAATGGGGCCATGTATCGTGATATTTTGAGTGAAAACCTCCTTCCGTCAGCAAGGGCATTGAAGATGAAATGTGGCTGGGTCTTTCAGCATGACAATGATCCCAAACACACCGCCCGGGCAACGAAGGAGTGGCTTTGTAAGAAGCATTTCAAGGTCCTGGAGTGGCCTAGCCAGTCTCCAGATCTCAACCCCATAGAAAATCTTTGGAGGGAGTTTAAAGTCCATGTTGCCCAGAAACAGCCCCAAAACATCACTGCTCTAGAGGAGATCTGCATGGAGGAATGGGCCAAAATACCAGCAACAGTGTGTGAAAACCTTGTGAAGACTTACAGAAAACATTTGACCCCTGTCATTGCCAACAAAGTATTGAGATAAATAAGTATTTGGTCAATAACATAAGTTTTCCACCATAAATTCATAAAAAATCCTACAATGTGATTTTCTGGATTTTTTTCTCATTTTGTCTGTCATAGTTGAAGTGTACCGATGATGAAAATTACAGGCCTCATCTTTTTAAGTGGGAGAACTTGCACAATTGGTGGCTGACTAAATTCTTTTTTGCCCCACTGTACATGATGGGACAGCTAAAAACAATGCTTCCCCATCAGCAGCTCAATCCAAAATGGTCACCCCTTTGAACTGAGAGAGGCGCTCCTTTTGTAGGGGAAGCCCCTCCCATCAGGACATACCAAACACTAATTAATGAAGCCATTACCATCATCAAAGCCTACATTTTCCACTCAGCTAAACATGAATGATATACATTGCACCTTTGTAATCCATTTCTCATGATACAATATAACAATATAACATATTTACAAAATCCCATCACTACTGACATGGTGTCCTCCAATATGCCCATTCACATGAACGGCCAATATGGACAGTCACTACAAAGCCAGCTCGGTTGACATAGCTCTGGTCCTTATCCCAGCATACCCGAAGCTACAGAGACGGAGAAGAGGAACATAACCAAACAAACAGCGCACTCATCCATAACATTGATAAGTACAATAAATGTTGCTTAACTTAAACATGAATGCTTGTCTGTATATTGTTTATACCATAACAAACTATTACTAATGGGAGGTAAGAATAAAGTTTGTAATGTATGTACTAAGATAGCGAAGTTAACTTGTGTCGACACAAGTTAGCGTCGCAGGGAGGGGGCTATGAGTGTGTGTGTGTGTGTGTGTGTGTGTGTGTGTGTGTGTGTGTGTGTGTGTGTGTGTGTGTGTGTGTGTGTGTGTGTGTGTGTGTGTGTGTGTGTGTGTGTGTGTGTGTGTGTGTGTGTGTGTGTGTGTGTGTGTGTGTTAGTATACCAAACACTGCCCGCGGCCAGTGATTGACTTTTCCGTCACAGACGTTATGGCCAGTATACATAGTATATCTGAAGAATACATAGGATAAAACAGTACATGTAAAGCAATTGTTGAATAGGATGGACTTGACTAGAATACAGTATATACATATGAAATGGGTTAAACAGTATGTAAACATTATTAAAGTGACCAGTGTTCAATGTCTTTGCAGTAGCCTCTAAGGTGCAGGGATGAGGAAAAGGGTGGTAGCCGGCTTGTGAGCTATAGGAAGACTCTTGGTGGTTTCTAACTTCTTCCATTTAAGAATAAATGGAGGCCACTGTTCTTGGGAACCTTCAATGCTGCAGACATTTTTTGGTACCCTTCCCTAGATATATGCCGGCACAATGCTGTCTCGGAGTTCTACGGACAATTCCTTGGACCTCATTGCTTGGTTCTTGCTCTGACATACACTGTCTACTGTGGGACCTTATATAGACAGGTGTGTGCCTTTCCAAATCATGTCCAATCAATTTAATTTACCACAGGCGTACTCCAGTTGTAGAAACATCTCAAAGATGTTCAATGGAACCAGGATGAAACAGAGCTCAATTTCAAGTCCATAGGAAAAGCTCTGAAACCTAATTTACATAAATTATTTGTAATACATTTTTCAAAAAATGTCTAAAAACATGTTTTTGCTTTGTCATTATGGGGAAGTGTGTGTAGATTAATTAGAATAAAAAAAGCGGTCTGAATACCTTCTGAATGCACTGTATGTATTGGATAACAGCACAATTGTTTGGGCTTTTTTGGGCATGGGCTCATTAAAAATGTCTAATGTAGGGCTCATCAGGCTCAGGTCGCGTCAGGCTTGAATTTTCGATCAAAGCTCTAATCAAATCCAGACATAGCATTATAAAGCATATAAATAGGCCTATCCACAGTTTGGTTTGTTTTAATCGTCACAGTGGGAACAACATCTATACACTTCAGTCACCGTGTCAGTATATACGTCAATGTTATTATCAGAGGCAACCCGGAACATGTCCCAGTCCACGTGTTCAAAACAATCTTGAAGTGTGGATTCCGATTGGTCACACCAGCGTTGATTAGTCTTTAGTATGGGTAATTCCTGTTTGAGTTTCTGCCTTTAGGAAAGAAGGAGCAAAATGGAGTCGTGATCTGATTTGCCAAAGGGAGGTTGGGGGGAGGGCCTTGTAGCCATCCCGGAAGGGAGAGTATAACATTATTCAAGAGTTTTTGAAGCGCAAGTACTGCAGGCGATGTGCTGATAGAACTTTGGTAGAGTTATCCTCAGATTTGCTTTAAAGTCTCCAGCTATAATACATGTGGCCTCATGATATGCAGTTTCTATTTTGTACAAGGTGTCATTCCTTGAGAGCTGTCATGGTATCGGCTTGAGGGGGCATATACACGGCTGTGACGAAAACCGAAGAAAATTCTCTAGGGAGGCAATTTGGCCATCATTTGATTGTGAGGTATTCTAGATCGTGTGAACAAAAGGACTTCAGTTCCTGTACTTTACCACAATCCCACCATTAGTAGTTAATCATGAAACATAGACCTCTGCCTTTCTTCTTCCCTGAGAGCTATTCATTCACAAAAAAATGTACTCTCACTTAAATTTTCATGTACCGAATAAAAATCTAATGTTCAATGTGTTTCCATTGCAATTTCATCAGAAGAATAATGATCAAAACTGCATAAAAGTTATTGGGTGAAGTTTAGTTGCAGAGGTTGAAACTTCTTAGGGATCAAATCCCTATAGCGGGAAAATATTTGACAACATCCGGTGAAATTGCAGAGCGCCAAATTCAAATTAAATTACTATAAATATTTAACTTTCATAAAATCACAAGTGTAAAATCAAAAATAAAGCTTAAAATAAAGCTTAACTTCTTGTTATGTGTCAGATTTCAAAAAGGCTTTATGATGAAAGCAAACCATGCAATTATCTGAGGACAGCACCCAACATACAAACACATGAAAATCAGATTTCAACCAGGCAGGTGGATGACAAAAGTCAGAAATAGCGATATAATATATGCCCTACCTTTGAAGATCTTCTAATGTTGGCACTCCAAAATGTCCCAGAAACATCACAAATGGTCCTTTTTGTTCAATAAATTCCGTCGTTATATCCCCAAAATGTCCATTTATTTGGCGCGTTTGATTCAGAAAATGCACCGGTTCCAACTCGCCCAACATGACTACAATGTATCTAATAAGTTAGCTGTAAACTTGGTCCAAACATTTCAAACAACTTTCCTATTTTAAAACGTAAATAATCAATCAAATTTAAGACGGAATATACTGTGTTCAATAACGGATCAAATGAAAGTGGAGCAAGTTCCAGGTCGCTCACACCAAACATAAAAGTACACTTGGCTTAACACTCAGCAAGGAAAGGGCTACTTCTTCATTTCTCAAAGGAAAAACATCAACCAATTTCTAAAGACTGTTGACATCTAGTGGAAGCCATATTAACTGCAAGCATATTTCTATTAAAAAGGGATTGCCAAAGAAATCTAATGGAAAACAGATTGAGCTCAAATAAATGTTTCCCTGGATGGATTGTGCTCGGGGTTTCGCCTGCCAAATCAGTTTTGCTATACTCACAGACATTATTCAAACAGTTTTAGAAACTTCAGAGTGTTTTCTATACAAATCTACTAATAATATGCATATCCTAGCTTCTGGGCCTGAGTAGCAGGCAGTTTACTTTGGGCACGCTTTTCAAATAGTGCCCCCTATCCATATTAATTAAGAGAAAAATAGTGCACAATACAATTTGCTCCAGAGCCATTCATAGTGCATGGAACTGCCTTTCACCTTATATAGCGCAAGTGAAAAGCAAACCTGGTTTAAAAAAAACTAATACAGCAACACCTCCCCCGTGTGACCAACTTGTTGTTTTTATGTACTGACATGTATGTGTAACACACAGACTACCTGTTTATGTTTTTAAATGTAAACTCTTGTCTGTAATGTATTTTTTGTTATGTGTCAGACGTTGGCTAATGGGGATGCTAATAAATCAATTCAAATGAACTGATAGTTTTGTCACAACTGTTGCATTAAATAGCAGATGTGCTACTCTGGTCTTAGCACGTGTACTCTAGCCAACAGCTGGCAGATAGTGTTGGTAGGCTGTGCTGCTAGGTTAGTCTACATGAGATTATTATGGATAAGAGTGAGAGTATTCGTCAAACGGCAGTCAAGCATCGATTATCATGTCACCAGAATCAGACTCTCAATATTTATTGTAAAGGAGCATCAAGATCACCGTGCACTTTCTTGTTTTAATTACAGCGGTCATGATTTTTCTTTATACGGTATGAATTTTCTCACATAAAAACTGTGGATAGAAGTATGGTTATTGTCATGGTAATATCATACTGGATTGTTGTTCACTTCATTCCACGCATTTTATATTTTCCAAATAAAAGAACAGTTGATTTACAACAACATATTTTATGTTAAAACGCTAAATAATCTCCTGGTGGATAACAAAGTCAAATCTACTTGTAACAGAATTAGACTATACAAATTGCTACATTAATTTGGACATCGTTATTAAAATTGTGTCTTGAACCAGACTCAAGGTTCTCTGAGTTCTATCCCAAGTCGTGTCATAGGACAAATGGTTCTCTCGAGTCTCAACTGTCACTGACAGGCACTACCATTCACATAGATTACAACAAGACCATTATTTCTACAACACTGTTCAGAAGATCTAATTAAAACACTACCATGACCATTTATATCTACTATATGAAGTGTCTGACAATACAGTGGTACTTCTATTTTTTAATTAAGCCCATGCCATCTCTTCGGTGTGAACCTCCCACACTACAGTATCCTAGTATGCTGACAGAATACACGCTGATATGGCTCATTAGGTTTTAAACATGCATAAACAGCAAGCAGTGTCCCGGTCTGTTACTATTTCCTGTCCTTCGGGAATATACACAACTGACCTACTTAAAGTGAGTTTTTTAAATATTTTTTATAATTTTTTTACATATAAACTGGGCAATTCCATAGTAAAAGATTAACGCTTTGACTCAGATTACTCACTTTCAAATGTATGCCCAACTAAACTAAAACCATTGAAATCAAAGTTTAACAAACTATACAACTCTTTGCAGAAGGATGACTTGGAACAATTTACACAGAAAATTTCACAAAAACACATTTACTGGAAGAACTGTGTAGATCAAAGTTTGGTAAACGAATTACGGGAAAATCTCCTTTAGTTTTTTTATGCGATCACATTGTCCCCAAACTCTTAAATATCTGCTCCGAACTAAGACTAAAAGATGTTCGCAAAAGGAATGTGGGGCGTCAGTTATGACAATTTGAGTTTGTTTTGGTTATTGAACCAAAGGTTAAGTGGATTTACATCCAATAACTGAATTACATCATGGGCACCAGATCTGTACTATACAGAAATGCATAAATAAGGACATGAATATCATTCTCTTCATGATGATGTATCTTGAAAAGCTACACAATTGTAGAAATATGCAATATCCTTCTTTGCGTATTATTCTACACACGGGCTATTATTGTAATTAACTTCGCCCCCAAACAAGAAAACATTTGTTTCAGACGAAATCTGAATTTTACCCCTTTTTCTCCCTAATTTCGTAGTGTCCAATTGTTGTAGTAGCTACTATCTTGTCTCATAGCTACAACTCCCGTACGGGCTCGGGAGAGACGAAGGTTGAAAGTCATGCGTACTCCGATACACAACCCAACCAAGCCGCACTGCTTCTTAACACAGCGCGCATCCAACCCGGAAGCCAGCCGCACCAATGTGTCGGAGGAAACACTGTGCACCTGGCAACCTTGGTTAGCGCGCACTGCGCCCGGCCCGCTACAGGTGTCGCTGGTGTGCGATGAGACAAGGACATCCGTACCGACCAATCTTCTGGGAAGATTTTCCACTAGATGTTGGAACTTTGCTGGTGGACTTGCATCCATTCAGCCACAATGGATGCATGGAGCATTAGTGAGGTTGGGAAAGGATGTTGGGCGATTAGGCCTGGGTCGCAGTCGGCATTCCAATTCATCCCAAAGGTGTTCGATGGGGTGGAGGTCAGGGCTCTGTCCAGGTCAGTCAAGTTGTTCCACACCGATCTTGACAAACCATTTCTGTATGGATTTCGCTGTGTGCACAGGGGCATTGTCATGCTGAAAAGGAAAAGGGCCTTCCCCAAACTGTTGCCACAAAGTTGGAAGCACAGAATGGTCTACAATATCATTGTATGCTGTAGTGTAGTGATTTCCCTTCACTGGAACTAAGGGGCCTAGCCCGAATCATGAGGGATAATGTCCCCATACCATTATCCCTCCACCAAAATGTACACTATGCATTGGGGCACTTAGCGTTGTATACTGTATCAAAAGCTTTGGCCAAGTCAATAAAAATAGCAGCACAATATTGTTTAAAATCAAGGGCAATGGTGACATCATTGAGGACCTTTAATGTTGCAGTGACACATCCATAACCTGAGCATAAACCATATTGCATACCTGAGAGAATACTATAGACATCAAGAAAGCCAGTCAGTTGATTACTGACAAGTTTTTTTCAACACTTTTGATAAACAGGGCAAAACAGAAACAGGCCTATAACAGTTAGGATCAGCTTGATCTCCCACTTTAAATAAAGTACGAACCGTGGCTGCCTTCCAAGCAGTGGAAACCTCCCCAGAAAGGAGAGAGAGGTTATAAAATGTTGGCGATAGGCTTGGTGATGATAGGGGCAGCAACCTTAACCACTTGCTCCTACCTGGCACGCAGGCGTCCCATCTAGAGCTCTGGAAATGCAAATGCGCTACGCTAAATGCTAATAGTACTAGTTAAAACTCAAACGTTCATTAAAATACACATGCAGGGTATTGAATTAAAGCTACACTCGTTGTGAATCCAGGCAACAAGTCAGATTTTTAAAATGCTTTTCGGCGAAAGCATGAGAAGCTATTATCTGATAGCATGTAACACCACAAAAGACCCGCAGGGGACGTAAACAAAATAATTAGCATATTCGGCGCTACACAAACCGCACAATAAAATATAAAACATTCATTACCTTTGACCATCTTCTTTGTTGGCACTCCTAGATGTCCCATAATCACTATTGGGTCTTTTTTTCGATTAAATCTGTCCATATATAGCCTAGATATCGTTCTATGTAGACTGTATGATAAACGAAAAAAAAAGAGCGTTTCATAACGTAACGTCATTTTTTTAAATTAAAAAAGTCGACGATAAACTTTCACAACACACTTCAAAATACTTTTGTAATGCAACTTTAGGTATTAGTACACGTTAATAAGCGATAAAATTCATCAGGAGGCGATGTAACTTCTATAGGTGTTGTCTTGAAAAAAACATGGCCGAGAGAGCTCGACCAAAACATCCGGTCGGAGAACGGAGGGAAGGAGTTCCCTTGAACCGGTTAGACCAAGAATCTATTGCGAATCAAATGACAAGACTCTAGACAACGTGTGGTAGCTGTAGGCGCTGAAACCTTGGTCTCATGTAATTCGGTTCACTTTGAACAATTCCTGGAAGTAAGCGCAAGGATATTTATTTCCATTTTCAGTGATCAGGTTTTCCTGCACTATTCGATGAAACTCACGCTCTGTTAAAGTCACAGCCGTGATTTAACCAGTTTTAGAAACGTCAGAGTGTTTGCTATCCACACATACTAATAATATGCATATACTATATTCCTGGCATGAGTAGCAGGGCGCTGAAATGTTGCGAGATTTTTAACAGAATTTTCGAAAAAGTAGAGGGTCGACTTAACAGGTTAAATAAGAAAGGGTCTAAACCATCTGACCCAGATGTTTTTTGGGGGGTCAAGTTTAAGGAGCTTGTAGCGGTATTTATTAAGAGAGGGGTAAAGAAAGATTTTGTTCGGGCGCCAGGTGTAATGATCTTCGTCTGTTGTTTGTAGAAAGTCAGACCGAAATGCAGCGTGTAGGTTACTCATGACTTTTAATGAAGCTAATACGGTACATGAAATAACGGAAGAAGAAAACAACAAACGAAAGAAACTAATACAGCCTATCTGGTGACTAACACTAAGACAGGTACAATCACCCACGAAATACAACGCACACTCAGGCTACCTAAATACGGTTCCCAATCAGAGACAACTAGAATCAGCTGACTCCAATTAGGAATCGCCTCAGGCAGCCAAGCCTAACTAGACACACCCCTAATAATACACACTCCCAATTAATACAAACCCTAATACGAAATACAACATATAAACCCATGTCACACCCTGGCCTACCCAAACATATAACAAAAACACAAGATACAATGACCAAGGCGTGACACCAGGCAGGTATTAACCCTGCCGAAAGGCAAAGAGTAGAATAGAGAGAGTACCACTACCAGACCCACACACATCAGCAGAAGAGACTGCCTAGAGTGTAGCCTGTTTACCAGATAGCCAGTGGAGAGAAAAAAAAGAATACACACCATATAAAACCCACATCACAGCACAGGGGTAACCCAAACAAGAATACCCCATACAATAATACTAATACTAAGAATGGCAGAGCAATTCAACAGCAACTTCATACAAGAACGAACCCAGTCATCAACATAGGATTTGCAATAATCTGTATTATTTTCTAGTGGGTGAGTGCAGAGGGTATGAATGTGGGGGGTGTTCATCGACACAACAAAGGCCTTAAAAATGTCCACAGTCTTCTCGGCCACATGTCATTACTACACCCCACCTCAATACAGTTCACATAATATAAAACTTGCAAGTAACCTACTAAAATGTCCATCCAAATACTTCTGGCAGGGAAATAATAGTCCAGCTCTAATGAACTTCAATGGGCAGTGCATTTAACAAATAGAGAGTCTGTTGCAGGGTAAAGCACTGGAATGAGAGCGAAGAGAAAGAGAGAGAAAAAGATAAATCTTAGCTGTGGTCTTCAGGCCTGCCGGTGTCTGACTGTCCGATGGTTTGTTTGTTAAAGCTTCACAACAATGTTGCTACTAATCCATGCGATCCATAACGGGCGCGGTCCCAAACAAAAACAACCACACCGATGATTGAGTTAAATACTTTATAAACTACAAACGCTGAAAACAAACAAAACTTCTGCAGCACAGCACACACAATCAAACTGTCGCGCCACCCAAGAGTTCCTCCCCAAACAGCTGAACAAGCTCTCTTTATTTCCTCCTTCCGTACTGCTCATGCGCTCTTAAAGTGGCAGCGCACGGTGAAGGCTCCGAGCAGATTTCACCACAAGCTCCTTTAGCACCTCGGACTCAGTGACTGCCTGCAGGGAGAAACTGTAGCGGGGAAGGATAAAAAGAGGGAGAAGCATCGGTGATAGTCGCAATAGAAGGGGTGGGAGATGAGGAACTGTTGGACAGGCGAGGCATGGTTGAGTCAAATAGGAATCCTGACTTAATGAAGTGGTGATTAAAGAGCTCAGCCATGTCCTTCTTGTCAGTAACCACCACAACACCAAGGGACATGGGCAGCTGCGAGGAGGGTTTATTCTCCAGAACTTCTTCGGGTTAGGACCCACAGAGATAGAACTGCTCCTTAAAGTAACTAACTTTGGCCTTCCGGATAGCCTGAGTGCACTTCTTCCTCATTTGCCGGAACGAGAGCCAGTCAGGCTGAGTATGCGTGTGCCGAGCCTTTTGACAAATGCAATTCTTGAGGTGGAGTAACTCCTCCAGATCGCAGTCGAACCGGGGACTGTATAATAATAATAATATAATGTATATAATAATATAATAACACTGTAAATATCAAAATAGACAGCGTCTTTGACAGAGGGGATTAAGCTGATTCTACACCATTTTACAGAGGTCAGTTCATGAAGGAAGGCTTTCTCATTGAAGTTTTTTAGCAAGCGTCTATGACGAATCAAGACAGGTTGTTTCACTGAGCACCCATTACGAACACAGGCTGTAAAACAGTGATCTCTAAGGTCATTACAGAAAACACCAGACTGATACTTATTAGGATCATTTGTGAGGATAACATCAAGCAGAGTAGCCTTTTTTGTGTGTTTGGAGTCATACCTTGTGGGATTGGTAATACTCTGAGAAAGATTTAGAGAGCCACATTACTTTAGGACTTGGTCAGGTGGTTTAAGCATGTCCCAGTTTAGGTCACCTAGCAGGACAAATTCAGACTTTGTGTAAGGGGCCAGGAGAGAGCTTAGGGCAGGTAGGGTACAGGCCTGTGCTGATGGAGGACGATAGCATCCAGCAAGTCAAAAAATAATTATTTGAAAGTTGAATGTTTAAAAAGCAGCAAATCAAATTGTTTGGAGGACAGACTTGGAGACAACAGAGCACCGAAGGTGATCCTTGGTAAAGATTGCCACCCCCCCCCACCTTTGGAAGATCCGATTTGCCAAAAAAAGGTTAGAACCAGAAAGGTTAACATCAGTATTCAACCATGTCTCAGTAATGACCAACACATCTGAATTGGAGGTGTGAACCCACACTTTTAATTTATCCATTTTAGGTAATAATCTTCTAGTGTTAACGTCAGGGTTCGAAAATAAACACCCACCAAGAAATGCAGATAGATTTTCCATTTGGAAATTATATCACAGAAGGCTATCCGACACACTGGCGGGTAAATGTTTGTACCAAAATAGTAAAGTAATAAAATATTTGGCATGATGGCTCGGGGGAAATTACTCATGTTTGCCAGCCACAGACCGTCTCTAGTGCGCCTAGTTTCGTGGCACTGTTTACCGTACGGGACACCAGCTTCTCGACACCGCTCACTTGCTGCTAGCTACCATTCATTAAATAGCTGTTATGTGGCAGCATTTACCTGGAGTAAGCCAACCTTTGAAACGAAAACCCACCGACAAAAAGGAGGACTAATCACATTTTAAAAAATAGCCTGGTTCCTCTAGGTTTCTTTCTAGGTTTTGGCCTTTCTAGGGAGTTTTTCCTAGCCACCGTGCTTCTACACCTGCATTGCTTGCTGTTTGGAGTTTTAGGCTGGGTTTCTGTACAGCACTTTGAGATATCAGCTGATGTACGATGGGCTATATAAATAAATTTGATTTGAAAAAATAAAATAATGTATTGTGAGAAATGGAGGTTTGGAGATAAAGGAGTTTGAAGAGGCTGGCTACAGTATGATGCTGAGGCTGTGGTGATGAGTTGTTCTGTGTGTCTCCAGTATGGTGAAGATAAAAGCAGAAACAACTCATTTGTCATTGGAAATAAAACGATGAAGCTGGAGAACATTCGTGACCATGAACACAGCAAGTGTCACATTGCCTACATGTCTGTGTCCTGGGCTGAATCAGAGCCTCTCCTCTTGACACCCTTGTGACGGCGCAAATGGCAATGTCAGAGCAGAACAGCACAAAGATACTGTTAAGGACTGTACATTCCATTGGCAAGAAGGCGAGACCACTTTCTGACTTTGAGTGGATGTGCGAGTAAGTGAAAATGTTGTTACTCTTGTAGCTAGACTATTACTTTTGTAGCTAGTTTTTTCAAGTCTATTTAACAGACGTGGTCCAGTAGTCCGGTTATTTCTCAGCTCTTGATAAGCTTGGGTTCTCCTCAAAATAGTGTATAAATACAATAAAATGATAGGCCTACTGATGCTGACATGGCTCTCCATGCATTCCTTTGGCTCTGTAACATTCTATTTTAATGTTTGTCTCCAGATGGTGTTTAGATTTTAAGGCATTGTGACAATTTACTTACCAGCCTTATAGTATTGGTCCTTAAGTAAACAAAAGGTAGAAGTCAAATTTAGCACAATCATGTGCCAGCTATATTGGATAACCTGATTGTATATTTAATTAATTTGATGTTAGCATTTTGGATTTTTTTTTTTTTTTTAAATCGCTGTGGGCTCAACATATAGAAAAGAGAAGCAGGCCAAAGAGTTTATGCACCATATTGCAGAGGTGGAGAGAAACAACAACAGAGAGAATCTGAAAAACACAACATTTCTCGCCATTATGTCAGATGGCGCCACAGACAGGTCTGTGAAAGAGGAGGAGTTAGTTTAAGTCAGATTCTGTGACAAGGGCAAGATCGAGTCAAAGTTTTTTAGCATCAAGTAGGTAGAGAAGGCAGACGCAGCACACATAAGCAACACCATCAGTGGCATCATGGAGGGAGTGTGTGATGAGTGCGTGAGCAAGTTGGTAGCTCTGGGAACAGATGGAGTTGCTGTGATGACCGGAACCAAGAATGGTGTGGTCAGCCGGCTGAAGGGGGACAGGGCATTAATCAAATCGGCATCCACAGTATGGCACACCGCCATGAACTGACCTTTTCTGATGCCATCCGGTCCAACGTGAAGTTTCAGAAACTAGAAGACCTCAGTATACTCTACACCTACCAGACCAGTCCACTGAACAGGACAAACCTGGTAAACAGCTTCCAGGCTCTTGGGCACACACCACTGGTGCCCACCAGAATTGGCAGGACACCTATTGCTTGCACTGGACCACTTCCTGTGATGTTAACAGGGGCTTGACAAGCACATGTTAACAGGGGCTTGTCTAGATTGCTATGCCAAGTACTCCAAAAGTCATCATATTTCAGTAAATGACAACAAACACAGTTGCAATCTTTGTTCTTTATGCATTTCAGATTCAATCTGCTGATGCCTAACATGTCTGAGGTGTAAAGCAGGCCAAGGCCAGGAAATACTGCAGTACTAAGAGGGAGGCTGTTGATATCTGCTTCTGTGGCTTCCTGCATGACACACTAACACACCTGAGCAAAATGTTTATAGTTTGAGAATTAAAACTGCATGATGCTTGTTGTAATGTATACAATTATTCTAGATTTTGGTGACACTGAACTGAAAACCCTGGTGGACCATTTCAAGCCTGTCCTGGAGACCTCTGGCATCCATGTTGAAAGGATCCCTGACCAGTGGACTGTCCTGAAGGTGCTGATGTACCAAGAGCCTCAGTCCCAGCAGAAGATGTCCTGGTTTCGTGTCAACAGGAGCCATCAGCATTCCTGCCCTGACTTGCTGGGATTGGTTGACCTGGTCCTGTTCTTCCCTGCCTCCACAGCTGAATGTGAAAGAGGTTTTAATACCATTTAATACAGGTGAAAACTGATTGGCGGTCCAACCTAAAGTCTCACACACTGTCAGACCTCCTCATGGTCCAGCTGTCCTCTCCAGAGATCAGGGAGTATGAACTAGTAAAAAGCTGTGATGATGTGGCACAGGACTCTTATCAGGAGGCCAGACTTCATGGACCGTGCAAAGAGGGTGATTGCGGTAGAGAGTGAGGAGACTGATGAGGTTTAAGTTGATTCAAATTATTATTAAGCATCTGATTCTAAATGTACTTATGTTTGATCCTTGAGTACATTTAATAGCAAATACTGTACTTCAGTAGAATTTTGAGAATTATTCCGTTGTAATTCAAGCTGGGAAATGAAATCTAGCCACAGTCAAAATTAACCAGCATGTGATAAGTCTCTATTTTACCTATATTTTATAAGGGTATTTCTACTCAAATCAAAGGATTTGTAGATCTGCTTCCCCTGTTTCCCCTTTGTATCAAAAAAGCACCAGTTCTATGTCCACTGAACTTCTCATAACTATCTTACCATTGCTGTTGCCCTGTTTTGACTTCTAATAATAATAATAATAATATATGCCATTTCTTTTACCATTACAGTCATGTTGCATTCCGTATGGGTGGTTTTGACTTCTATGTGCTCTTATTCATTGTATCTGATCGGTATTGTTCATTTCATTGTGTGCCCACTGTTTGGCATTTTTGCACTCTGTACAGCACTTTTGGTCAACTACAGTTTTTTTTAAATGTGCTCTATAAATAATTTTGATTTGATTAACCATTGACCAATATATTAAAATAATTTTTGTTTCAAATTTTGCCCTGGCCTCTTCTTTAAGTTTGTATTCAACAGAATACCTTATTATCTCAATGAAACTTACTTAAAATAATGTTTATATTACACAAAAAGGCTATTTATTATTTTGTCTGGTAAAAAATATGCTTGGCTGGTGGATTTATTAATCTACCAGTCCCATTGGCAGGTGAGCCAAAAAGTTAATTTCGGACACTGGTTAATGTGTAGAAAACCCAGGCTTTTGCGAGAGCAAGAAAACAGTGACGCAGATATCAGAGCATAAATCGGAATTGGGACAGTAGAATTAGCAAACAGTAGATGGGCCAGGGTGTACATGCACATTTCCAGATATCATCAGCAGTAATATAATCAAGGCACGGCAGATAACAGGGAGAGCTCTGCGGTGTTGATATATGACATTTGGAAGTGAATTAGATGGCAACAAGATCATATTGTACAGCAATTTCATCAGGTAACATGAATACAAAGCCGGCGAGAGGTGGTTAGAATAGGACGGGAGGCCAAAAGTCTGTGTAACCAATAAAGAGCCAGAGTCCCGAGTGTGGGAACAAACAGTCTGTCCCACGGTTGGATAAAGAAAGTTTGTAGTCAACAAAGCATGTAAGAGTCATGAAGCAAATATCAAAATGCACAAGAAAGAAAATTAAATATATAACGACTTGGAGCTAGCCATTGTAAGTTGTGGTGGTTCATTTCTTTACTATCAAATGAGGAGATAAACTTATCACACAAGTCAGAGTAATACTTAAACTAAATCTTTAATAACTTATTAATAAGGGAGCAGGTCAATACAACACACACATATAAAGTGAATCAATTGAGTGCTATACGATAATGATGGCTGGTTGACGAATCACCCTCAGATGATTCATTGAGAGCCACGAGACAAAAGTACCAAGGTCTTTTATAGCTAAAACCTACATGACGAACAACAGATATATAGAATGGGTCACAAGGTTAAGATTTGTATGGAAGATACGGTCTGCTGTGAATTAAAGTATCTGCTGTAGAAACAGTTATCTTTGTGTACTGACCAGGGTCTGGCCCTGGGGTCATCGCTCCCTGGTATCATATAGAACAGAAATATTAACTCACGCTCTGGAAGGCGGTCTCTTTAGGTTATCACCCAAAATAATCATAAATCTCCTTTCAGTGTTCTCCCAGAGACCCATCCACAGTAGAACACAAAAACAATAGTTAAGAATCCTCTATTCTGTTGCATAAAACAACCATTTGATGCAATAAAATTATAACATAATCTTGTAATTTCCACCATAAAGTTCAGAGACACTCGCCCCAACCGTGTGTGTGTGCTGGAGGCAAGCAAAAGCTCGGGAGAGTGGGGGGGGGGGGGGGGTGTGATGGGGGTACCTGTATCAGACAGTGCAGATGGTGAACAGATCGCCAGGTGGAATCCAAGCAGCACTGCAGCAGGCAACGGGAGTAGGTGTCACACCCACTTGGGAGAAGCTTTTATTTCTGGAGGTGAATTTCTTGTAGAAAATGCCAGTCTTTGAACAGCAGGAGGGGGGCTTCACAGACTCCGGCCACTTATTGGGCCCAAAGGCCTCAACACCTTTTACTTCACACCTCAATGCTAATTGAAGTTGTCTCTGGTCTGTCCTTGCAAGTCTGGCAGCTCAGTTCCAGGTTGGATAGTGTCCTCATGTCTCTGATGGTAGGGTGCTCTAGCAAACAAACCTCTGTATGGCTTATTAAAAGGAAACCTTCGTAGCAATAATCAATGTGGTTAATTTTGGTCAAAATTGGGTTGTAGGTTTGGAGTTTGGATCTGTAACGAAGGCCATGCTGTTAAGGGTAGCATCCTGCATATGTCCCTGACGAGAAAAATCTAAGTTTATCTAACTCCAAATCTATCCTTTTGTAAAAAAAAAAAAACATGTTGAAAAATGTGAGAGCTGTCTCCCTCACCCTGGGGGGGGGGGGTCTTGCTGTAGCTACCTTTCGGTGTAGCCTACTTTTCTCTGGTAAAACGCAAGCAAAAAATTAGGAGCTGGCTACATTCTTTCAGTGAAAAACAGAAATATGATGGCCTTGCATTGTTTTTGCAACAAAAAAAAAAATTCATTCTAAGCTAATTTCCTGCCAATTGTGTTGCACTAAGTTATTTTCAGTGGAGGACAACTATAGTTGAATGCCCCTGATCACTCTCTGCACCGGAGGGGAGCTGTAGTCAACACCATTGTCCCCATAAAGCTCATCACTAAGCTAAAGACCCTGGGAACAAACATGTCCCTCTGCAACTGGATCCTGGACTTCCTGACAGGCCGCCCACAGGTGGTAAGGGTAAATAACAATACATCTGCCACACTGATCGTCAACACGGGGGGCCCCTCAGGGATGCGTGCTTAGTCCCCTCCTGTACTCTCTGTTCACCCACGACTGCGTGGCCAAGCACGACTCAAACACAATCATTAAGTCTGCTGAAGGCACAATGGTGGTAGGCCTGATCGCCAACAACGATGAGACAGCCTATATGAGGAGGTCAAAGAACTGGCAGTGTGGTGCCAGGACAACAACCTGACCGCAACGTGAGCAAGACAAAAGGAGATGATTGTGGACGACAGGAAAAGGAGGGCAAACACACCCTCATTCACGTCAACGGGGCTGTAGTATTTGTATTAATTAGGGATCCCCATTAGCTGCTACCCTTCCAAATTAAGGCAGTTTAAGGCCAAGCCTGTCATGGAGAGAGCACGAGAACGCCTATTCCCCCTAAGGAGACTAAAAATATTTGTCATGTGTTCACAGACGCTCAGAAAGTTCTACAGCTGCACCATCAAGAGCATCCTGAACGGGCAACTGAGCAACTGCTCTGCATCTGCTACAGAAGGTAGTGCGTATGGCCGAGTACATCAAGCTTCCTGCCATACAGGACCTCTATACTAGGCAGTATGAGAGGAAGGCCCCCAAATTGTCAATGACACCAGCCACCCAAGTATTAGACTGTTCTCTCTGTTACCGCATGGCAAGCGAAAGTCTAGGTCCAAAAGACTCCTTAGCAGCTTCTACCCCCAAGCCAAAAGACTGCTGATCAATTAATCAAATGGCTACCTGGACTATTTGCACTTTTTTACTATTTTACACTGCTGCTAGTCACGGTTTATTATCTATGTATAGTCACTTTACCCCTACCTTTCTTTAGTAAATAGTTTCTTAACTCAGATTTTCGTAAAATTGCATTGTTGGTTAAGGGCTTGTAAGTAAGCAATTCACAGTAAGGTTCTAGTCAGCGCATGTGACAAATTAAATTTGATTTGCTCCCACTTTCTCCCATTGTGCTACTTACAAACAAACACATGACTGGCTCACCTGTTCTGGGGAACTACAAATGCTTCATAATGTAAAACAATGTGACAGGTGAAATGAAGAACGCGATCTGCTTTATCTCCTTATGTATTGTACAAGTTGACTGCAGGTATTTATTTAAAAAGCAGTTACAAATATAAAAATCTATAAAAAAACTTCAAAGAAATAGTTTCAACAGCATTGACGGTATTGAAAAACCATCGTGGCCATTTCCAAATACCCGGTATACCACCCAAGCCTACACTCCTTGCTTTTATTTGAGACCCAATTTGACATGATTCTATGTTGGTGCTCATGGGTCCTTTTAGATGGAAATGCCCAGCTTCATTCTCTTACCAGAAAAGCATAGGAAGCAAAGGACAATAGGATCAAGCACCAACATCCCTAGGCTGCACATCAAACAGATTAGCCAAATCCCACTGAAATGAACAACTAGCAAGCTACGTTACCATCATAGCAAATGCGTCGCCCAGCTGACAGTAAATATTAACACCATTTCATGGGATTGGCAGCCATCTTATCACAGATGACTCTTGACATGAAGGGAAGCCTATCTTGACTGACTCCTAGCTGTACAACATGAGGTAGGCAAGGCTTATGGAAAGGCTCTCCTGATCCACTTAATCAGCTGCTGCCACCTGCCACCTGGCCTTGACTATGGTAGACAGTGCAGGTTGTTTATTTCAGCACTTCTCCATTTAAAATGGAGAATACACAGTCTTGTTATGCAACTCGGTCACAGACAGCCTCTACATGCACACAGGAAAGAGCTTGGTGTAGTTTTAAAAGAGTTACAATTTTATAAAGAAGGTTTACAAACAGACACATGCAGAACGAGTGGGGGATTGAAGAGAGAGAAAGAAAGATGGCTTAAAAAATACATACAGAATAGAAGTAGAGTCTGTAAGCAGGTTCCTCGTCCTTATCCACCCCTGACATACTTTTGCAGGCCACTTCAGCCAACTTCAGCCAACCTGTTTCCCCAGCATTGCCACTTGTGATAGGTGACATCATCATCTGACAGAAGGATCAAAATAGACCGTGTGTAGCTAGCACTTCTATAGCAACTTGCCCAGCTGTGTCAACTTCACCACAACTGGTGATTGAGACAGCCAGGTGCTTAGTGGGCTGTCAATCCTTTCTGCTCCGTTTGTAATCAGGGCTGAGCTAGCATCCAGCTCCTGGGCTTGTGCTGCAGACCACTGCTGCTGCTGTCCGTCTGCCTTCCTGCCACTCACCCGGGTCTCCTCTCCTTTCCTCTGCTTCCTGTGTTTACAGCTCCTCTCATCTCACAGGCCTGCCACTCAGCCCCTGTCCTCCACTGCCAGAAATGAGTGTAGCTGCAGGCTCAAGGAGTGTGCTAATGTAAGCCTGCATTAGCCAGAGAGGCTGAGGCTAAGCAGCATCCGATTGGACTTGGCAGTGGATGAATCATACAAGGCTGGAGGAAAAGCACAAACCCACATGGTCTGCCTGCAATGAATCATTCAAGGCCGGAGGACAAACACAAACCCACATGGGCCACCTGCAACTTTGTGCCAAATGAGTAAGAGTCTCAAAATAAGCTTTGCTACAAACAAATGAGGTATGCAACAATATATTTAGTGTGAGCAGGGATTCTTATAGAAAACAATGCAATGCCTAAAAATCAACCCTTAGCGATGGAAGTATGGCTAAACAGGATCTATTAAGAATATTTACTTTATGTCGGAGCAATAACCCGAGCACAACCATGTTTAGAAAGTACATCCACAGCTCCAGTGAAATACGTTTTTTCCTAATGACTGACATAACACTACAGAGTGAAGTATTTGACTGTTTTAATTTTATCAACTGGCATATTATGTCAGCAGACAATGTTCTGCCATATTATGTCAGCAGACAATGCCGGCCAAAATCTATGGAGCCAAACAGCTGCAAAAAGGTTGAACACACATATTGTTAGGATCGTAAGAAAAGCCATGTGTAAAACCTGAAACGTAAAATGTGAAATTTCATCTATGAACATTCAAACACCATGTTACGATAACGGACTAACATCTTAGGCTTGAAACAATAGTGTGTCACAATTCTGAAGTAGAATAATACCTTTCAGAGTTTTGGCAGGTTCATCTCACCCCAAAATGTTTTTTTTTTTAATCAAATAAAAAAAATGTATACTATTAATCTCACATTTCACATTCATAAAATCAAGGGGTGACATAATGTTAGCTAGCGAACCAGCAACCTAATGTCAGATAGCTCGCTAACAGCATCTCTTGGGATATTTTGTTTAGACATGTACAGCTGAAGTCGGATGTTTACATACACCTTCACCAAATATATTTAAACTCAGGTTTCACAATTCCTGACATTTAATCCTAGTAAAAATTCCCTGTCTTGTCTTAGATCAGTTAGGATCACCACTTTATTGGAAGAATGTGAAATGTCAGAATAATAGTAGTAGAGGGAATGATTTATTTCAGCTTTTATGTCTTTCATCACATTCCCAGTGGGTCAGAAGTTTACATACACTCAATTAGTATTTGGTAGCATTGCCTTTAAAATGGTTTAATTTGGGTCAAACCTTTTGGGTAGCCTTCCCACAAGCATCCCACAATAGTTGGGTGAATTTTGGCCCATTCCTCCTGACATAGCTGGTGTAACCGAGTCAGGTTTGTAGGCCTCCTTTCTCACACATGCTTTTTCAGTTCTGCCCACAAATTTTCTAAAAGGATTGAGGTCAGGGCTTTTTGATGGCCACTCCAATACCTTGACCGTTGTCCTTAAGCCATTTTGCACAACTTTGGAAGTATGCTTGGGGTCAATGTCCATTTGGAAGACCCATTTGCGACCAAGCTTTAACATCCTGACTGATGTCTTGAGATGTTGCTTCAATACAGCCACATAATTTCCTTTCATCATGATGCCATCTATTTTGTGAAGTGCACCAGTCCCTCCTGCAGCAAAGCATCCCCACATGCTGCTGCCACCCCCGTGCTTCACGGTTGGGATGGTGTTCTTCAACTTGCAAGCCTCCCCCTTTAACCTCCAAACATAAGGATGGTCATTATGGCCAAACAGTTCTATTTTTGTTTCATCAGACCAGAGGACATTTCTCCAAAAAGTATGATCTTGGTCCTATGTGCAGTTGCAAACCGTGGCTTCATCCTTGCTGAGCGGCCTTTCAGCTTATGTAGATAAAGGACTCATTTTACTGTGGATATAGATATTTTGTACCCATTTCCTCCAGCATCTTCACAAGGTCCTTTGCAGTTGTTCTGGGGTTGATTTGCACTTTCCGCACCAAGGTACGTTTGTCTGTAGGACACAGAACGTGTCTCCTTCCTGAGCAGTATGATGGCTGTGTGGTCCCATGGTGTTTATACTTGCGTACTATTGTTTGTACAAATGAACGTGGTACCTTCAGGCGTTCTGAAATTGCTCCCAAGGATGAACCAGACTTGTGGAGGTCTACCATTTTTTTTCTGAAGTCCTGGCTGATTTCTTTTGATTTTCCCATGATGTCAAGCAAAGAGGCACTGAGTTTGAAGGTACTCATTGAAATACATCCACAACTCCAATTGACTCAAAATATGTCAATTAGCCTATCAGAAGTTTCTAAAGCCATGACATCATTTTCGGGAATTTTCCAAGCTGTTTAAAAGCACAGCCAACTTAGTGTTTGTAAACTTCTGACCACTGGAATTGTGATACAGTGAATTATACTGTCCGTAAACAATTGTTGGAAGAATTACTTGTCTCATGTACAAAGTAGATGTCCTAACCGACTTGCCAAAACTATAGTGTCAAAAAGAAATTTGTGGAGTGGTTGAAAAACGAGTATGTAAACTTCCGACTTCAACTGTAGGTGTTCCTTTAGTCCAGGTGGGAAAGGGCAGTGTGGAGTGCAATAGAGATTGCATCATCTGTGAATCGGTATGCAAATGGCTGTGCGGCCTTGTGAATGTTGACCTGTTTAAAGGTCTTACTCACGTCGGCTGTGGAGAGCGTGATCACACAGTCTTCCGGAACAGCTGGTGCTCTCATGCATGTTTCAGTGTTATTTGTTTCAAAGCGAGCATAGAAGTAGTTTAGCTCATCTGACAGGCTCATGTCACTGGGCAGCTCTCGGCTGTCCTTCCCTTTGTAGTCTGTAATGGTTTGCAAGCCCTCCGCCAACCCTGATGTCCTAGCCGTGTCTGAATCATGGCATAGCAAGGCCACCAAAAATTCTGAAAATTCCATTCCCAATTACAAAATGTTCTGCCAAAATAAAACTGTCAAAGGGGGGGAGTTGCAATCTACTGCAGAGATAGCCTTTCGAGTTCTGTCATGCTATCCAGTTCTGTGCCCAAACAATTTGAGCTTCTACTTTAAAAAATAAATTAAAAAATAATCACCTTTCCAGAAATAAATATCACTGTTGCCGCTTGTTATAGATCCCCCTCAGCCCCACCATATGTGAATTAATTTACCCCCAGCTATCTTCAGAGTTCGTACTGTTAGGTGACCTAAACTGGGATATGCTTAACACCCCGGCCGTCCTACAATCTAAGCTAGATGCCCTCAATCTCACACAAATTATCATGGAACCTACCAGGTATAACCCTAAATCCGTAAACATGGGCACCCTCATAGATAACATCCTGACCAACCTGCCCTCTAAATACACCTCTGCTGTCTTCAACCAGGATCTCAGCAATCACTGCCTCATTGCCTGCGTCCGTAATGGGTCCGTGGTCAAACGACCAATCCTTATCACTGTCAAACGCTCCCTAAAACACTTCAGCGAGCAGGCCTTTCTAATCGACCTGGCCCGGGAATCCTGGAATGATATTGACCTCATTCTGTCAGTAGAGGATGCCTGGTTATTCTTTAAAAGTGCTTTCATCACCATCTTAAATAAGTGTGCCCCATTCAAAAAATGTAGAACAGATATAGCCCCTGGTTCACTCCAGACCTGACTGCCCTTGAACAGCACAAAAACATCCTGTGGCGTACTGCATTAGCATCGAATAGCCCCCGCGATATGCAACATTTCAGGGAAGTTAGGAACCAATATAAACAGGCAGTTAGGAAAGGTAAGGCTAGGTTTTTCAAACAGAAATTTGCATCCTGTAACACAAACTCCAAAAAGTTCTGCCCACTGCACTGAGGCTAGGAAACACTGTCACCACCGATAAATCTACAATAATCGAGAATTTCAATAAGCAGTTTTCTACAGCTGGCCATGCTTTCCACCTGGCTACCCCTGCCCCGGTCAACAGCTCTGCACCGCCAACAGCAACTTGCCCAAGCCCCCTCCCCCCCATTTCTCCTTCACCCAAATCTTAGCTGTTGTTCTGAAAGAGCTGCAAAATCTGGACCCCTACAAATTAGCTGGGCTAGAAAATCTGGACCCTCTCGAAAATTATCCGCTGAAATTGTTGCAACCCCTATTACTAGCCTGTTCAATATCTCTTTCATATCGTCCGAGATCCCTAAAGATTGGAAAGCTGCCGCATTCATCCCCCTCTTCAAAGGGGGTGACACTCCAGACCCAAACTGTTACAGACCTATATCTATCCTACCCTGCCTTTCTAAACTCTTCGAAAGCCAAGTTAACAAACAAATCACCGACCATTTCGAATCCCACCGTACCTTCTACGCTTTGCAATCTGGTTTCCGAGTTGGTCATGGGTGCACCTCAGTCACGCTCAAGGTCCTAAACGATATCATAGCAGCCATCGATAAAAGACAATACTGTTCAGCAATACTATTTTGCAACAAAGCATCCTTCACTCATGCTGCCAAATATACCCTCGTAAAACTGACTATCCAACCGATCTTTGACTTCGGCCATGTCTTTTACAAAATAGCCTCCAACACTCTACTCAGCTAATTGGATATAGTCTATCACAGTGCCATCCGTTTTGTCACCAAAGCTCCAAAAACTACCCACCACTGCGACCTGTATGTTCTCTTTGGCTGGCCCTCGCTTCATACTCGTCGCCAAACCCACTGGCTCCAGGTCATCTATAAGTCTTTGCTAGGGAAAGCCCCGCATTATCTCAGCTCACTGGTCACCATAGCAGCACCCACCCGTAGAACGCGCTCCAGCAGGTATATTTCACTGGTCACCCCCCAAAGCCAACTCCTCATTTGGCTGCCTTTCCTTCCAGTTATCAGCTGCCAATGACTGGAATGAATTGCAAATATCACTGAAGCTGGAGACTCATATCTCCCTCACTAACTTTAAGCATCAGCTGTCAGAAAAGCTTACCGATCATTGCACCTGTACATAGCTCATCTTTAAATAGCCCACCCAACTACCTCATCCCCATATTGTTATTTATTTTTGCTATTTTTCACCCCAGTATCCCTCCTACACATCATAATCTGCACATATATCACTACAATGTTTAATTGCTAAATTGTCATTATTTCGCCACTATGGCCTATTTATTGCCTTACCTCCCTAATCTTACTACATTTGCACACACTATACATAGACTTTTCTATTGTGTTTCTGACTGTACGTTTTTTTACCCTATGTGTAACTGTTGTTTGTGTCGCACTGGTTTGCTCTATCTTGGCCAAGTCGCAGTTGTAAATGAGAACTTGTTCTCAACTGGCCTACCTGGTTAAAACTTCTTTAGGCTAGGGGGCAGTATTTTGATGTCCAGATGAAAAGCGTGCCCAAAGTAAACTGCCTGCTACTCAGGCCCAGAAGCTAGGATTTGCATATTATTAGTCGATTTGGATAGAAAACACTCTGACGTTTCTAAAACTGTTTGAATAATTTATGTGGGTCTAACAGAACTTATTTAGCAGTCGAAACCCCAAGCACAATCCATGAGGTCAATGTGTTTTCTTTTAGGTTTCTATGGGAAGCTCTTTTTAATAGGAATTTGCTTGCAGTTCCTATGGCTTCCACTAGATGTCAACAGTCTTTAGAAATCGATCGATGTTTTTCTTTTGAGAAATGAAGAAGTAGGGCTGTTCTTTGTAGGTGTCACTCTGAAGGGCTTTAGTCATTTGTTGTGTGCATTTGTTGCGTTCCGGTATTAGAAACAGTTTATTCAGTCTTAAATTTTATTGGTTATTTACATTTTAGGATACCTGAGGTTGGATTAGGAACGTTGTTTGAAATGTTTGGACCAAGTTTACAGGTAAGTTATTAGATACTTTGTAGTCATGTTGGAACCGGTGTATTTCTGAATCAAACCCCAAATAAAATGGACATATTTGGGATATAAAGGAATTTATCGAACAAAACGACCATTCATTGTGTCACTGAAACATTTCAGATTGAAAAAAAGATCTTCAAAGGTATGGCTATTTCTGCCTTTTGTGTCGCACCTGCCTGGTTGAATTTTTTTTTCTCGTGTGTTTGTATGCGGGGCGCTGTCCTCAGATAATCGCACGGTCTGCTTTCACCATAAAGCCTTTTTGAAATCTGACACAGCGGCTGGATTAACAAGAAGTTAAGCTTTATTTTGATGCATTACACTTATATTTTCGTGAATGTTGAATATTGATATTTCTGTAGCTTGAATTTGGCGCACTGCAATTTCACTGGATATTGTCAAATCAATCCCGCTAGCGGGATTCGAGCATGATTCGCACTTAGGGATCCCTAAGTTAAGGGACATGGGCATCTGTGAGGAGGGTTTATTCTCCAGGTCTTTAACTGTTTTCAAGAACTTCTTGGGGTTGGACCCACAATGCTCTTTAAATTAACTAACTTTTATTCACAACTCTCTCCAAACACACACACACACACGTTGCTGCTACCATTTTTTTTTATCCTGCTGCTCAGCCACTTTACCCCTTACTGTATGCATATAACTACCTAATATATCACCGGTATCACTAATATGGTTATTGTTCTTGTACATACTGTATATTATGTTCTCTCTCTACTGGTATTGACACATTTTTATATTGACATTATTTTTGATTTTGCTACTATGCAAGTAACCATTTCGCTGTACAGTTTACACCTTCTGTAGAGACCCATCCACTTAGCAAGATGTGGCTGGGGGTTATAGCATTTCTTTCACATGACCCATCAATTTAAACAAGTGTGTCTGGGTAAGAGTCATTAATATTTATTAAATATTTGTATCCGGACACTTTGTTTACCTTGAATTGTTCCTTAATGTAGGCTACTACTTTTACACTTAATCTTTACTACACTACTCACTGTTTAGCACATTACCTCACTTGTGAATCCATAAAGAGATGGGTGGGACTGGCTTAAGAGGGTGTGAACAATGCTGAATGGGTGTAGACAAAGAAGAGCTTGCCAGCAGGTGTACCAAAATGATTCAAGGCCCATTTTGTCAAAAGTGGGGTTACAAGTTTATCAACTTTCAAAGCAGAATTACTTTCCCATTGTCCCTCAAATGCAGTGTATGATATACAATGTTGTAGCCCTGTCTCTGCTTTTATCGAATATAAAAAATAATTACAAATTTTGCTACATAAGACCGAATCAAAGCGGTCAGTAACATATGACTAATTCATTATTGCACCATCCCATTCTCTGGGCTCTGTCTGCATATCATAACCAGTAGTATATACCAGGAATAATGAAACATAATAATAGCAGATGTTTGGTGAATCTGTGAATTATGTATGCCCATTGGAGTCTTTGCCACTCAAAATATTTTGACAGAATATTTTGACATTGATTTAATCACTCAAAATCTTGCCAAAGCATATTCTGTAGGAGGGGTTAATATGAATTTAAAATAATTTATATGAATAGGGTCTTGAATATATGGACTTCAAAGGAGAGCTTAAATGTAGGCTAAATCGGGCATAAACTTATTCCCACATTTCAAACCAACTCTGTTGCAGTGGTCTAATTATGCAATTATATGGCAATTATGCCACGACACTGCTGCCCAGTTGAAGAGCTTATGATCTCCATGCAGCACCATGCAGCTTCGGTAAGTCACTTTGGATAAAAGCGTCTGCTAAATGGCATATATTATATTATTATTAAAAGCACCCCTCAGCCTCAGAAGATGCCCTTCTGGAGGCATACAGCCATCCAGTCATTGTACCCTAATGTAAGCCTATTTACCTACTAGCCAAATCAAGTGTAGCGCATGCATGATGCGTGCAACTCAGCATTCCAATATATTTGAACGTTTAATTACATCCACAGACGATGCAATTGTCACCACACTGCCCTATCCAATCTGGACAAGAGGAATACCTATGTAAGAATGCTGTTCATTAACTACAGCTCAGCATTTAACACCATAGTACCATGCAAGCTCATCATCCAGCTGGAGGCCCTGGGTCTCAACCCCGCCCTGTGCAATTAGGTCCTGGACAGGTTGTCCCGGGTGGTGAAGGTAGGAAACAATATCTCCACTTCGCTGACCCTTAATACTAGGGCCCCATATGGGTGCATGCTCAGCCTCCTCCTGTACTCTCTGTTCACCTACGACTGCGTGGTCATGCCCGCCTCCAACTCAATCATCAAGTTTGCAGACGACACAACAGGAGTGGGCTTGATTACCAACAACGACGAGACAGCCTACAGGGGTGGTGAGGGCACTCGGAGTATGGTGTCAGGAAAAACAACCTCTCACTCAACATCAACAAAACTAAGGATGATCGTGGACTTCAGGAAACAGCAGAGGGAGTACCCCCCTATCCACATCGAAGGGTCAGCAGTGGAGAAGATGGAAAGTTTAAGTTTCCTCGGCGTACACATTACAGACAAACTGAAATGGTCTACCCACACAGACAGTGTGGTGAAAAAGGCACAACAGAGCCTCTTCAATCTCAGGAGGCTGAAGAAATGTGGCTTGTCGCCTAAAACCCTGACAAGCTGTTAGAGATGCACAATCAAGAGTATCCTGTTGGGCTGTATCACCGCCTGGTACGGCAACTTCACCGCCCTCAACCGCAAGGCTCTCCAGAGGGTGGTTTGGTCTGCACAACACATCACCGGGGGCAAACTACCTGCCCTCTATGACACCTACAGCACCCGATGTCACAGGAAGGCCAAAAAGACCATCAAGGACAAGAACCACCTGAGCCACTGCCTGTTCACACCGCTACCATCCAGAAGGTGAAATCAGTATAGGTGCATCAAAGTTGAGACTGAAAAACAGCTTCTATCTCAAGGCCATCAGACTGCTAAACAACAATCACTAAGTCAGAGAGGCTGCTGCTTACATTGAGACCCAATCACTGGTCACTTAAATAACTGGATCACTAATCACTTTATACAATGCCACTAAATAATGGCACTTTAATAATGTTTACATTTCTTACATATACTGTATTTTATATAATCTATTGCACCTTGCCTATTTTCTTTTCTTTATTTAACCTTTATTTAATCAGGTAGGCTAGTTGAGAACAAGTTCTCATTTGCAACTGTGACTTGGCCAGGATAAAGCATAGCAATTAGACACTTACAACAACACAGAGTTACACATGGAATAAACTAAACAGTCAATAATACAGTAGAAAAAAAAGAAAACAAAAAAGTATATACACAGTGAGAGCAAATTAGGTAAGGTAAGGGAGTTAAGGCAATAAATTGTCCATGGCGGCAAATTAATTACAACATAGCAATTAAACACTGGAATCGTAGATGTACAGAAGATGAATGTGCAAGTAGAGATACTGGGTTGCAAAGGAGCAAGATAAATAAATAAATACAGTAGGGGGATGAGGTAGATAGATGGGCTGTTTACAGATGGGCTATGGTGCAATGACCTGTGAGCTGCTCTGACAGCTGGTGCTTAAAGCTAGTGAGGGAGATATGAGTCTCCAGCTTCAATGATTTTTGCAGTTCATTCCAGTCATTGGCAGCATAGAACTGGAAAGAAAGGCGACCAAAGAAGGAATTGGCTTTAGGGGTGACCAGTGGGATATACCTGCTGGAGCGCGTGCTACAGGCAGGTGATGCTATGGTGACCAGTGAGCTGAGATAATACGGGGCTTTACAAAGCAAATACTTATAGATGACCTGGAGCCAGTGGGTTTGGCGACGAGTATGAAGCGAGGCCCAACCAACAAGAACATACAGGTCGCAGTGGTGGGTAGTGTATGGGGCTTTGGTGACAAAACAGATGGCACTGTGATAGACTGCATCCAATTTGTTGAGTAAAGTGTTGGAGGCTATTTTATAGATGACATCGCCAAAGTCGAGGATCGATAGGATAGTCAGTTTTACGAGGGCATGTTTGGCAGCATGAGTGAAGGATGTTTTGTTGTGATACAGGAAGCCAATTCTAGATTTGATTTTGGATTGGAGATGCTTAATGTGAGTCTGGAAGGAGAGTTTACAGTCTAACCAGACACCTAGGTATTTGTAGTCCACATAGTCAGAGCCGTCCAGAGTAGTGATGCTGGACAGGTGGGCAGGTGCGGGCACTGATCGATTGAATAGCATGCATTTAGTTTTACTTGCATTTAAGAGCAGTTGGAGGCCACGGAAGGAGAGTTGTATGGCATTGAAGCTCGTCTGGAGGTTAGATAACACAGTGTCCAACCAAAGAAGGCCCCAGAAGTATACATAATGGTGTCGTCTGCGTAGAGGTGGATCAGATAATCACCAGCAGCAAGAGCGACGTCATTGATGTATTCAGAGAAGAGAGTCGGCCCGAGAATTGAACCCTGTGGCACCCCCATAGAGACTGCCAGAGGTCCGAACAACAGCCCCTCCGATTTGACACACTGAACTCTATCAGAGAAGTAGTTGGTGAACCAGGCGAGGCAATCATTTGAGAAACCAAGGCGGTCGAGTCTGCCAATAAGAATGTGGTGATTGACAGAGTCAAAAGCCTTGGATAGGTCAATGAATATGGCTGCACAGTAATGTCTCTTATTGATGGCGGTTATGATGTCGTTTAGGACCTTGAGCGTGGCTGAGGTGCGCTCATGACCAGCTCTGAAACCAGATTGCATAGCGGAGAAGGTATGGTGGGATTCGAAATGGTCAGTAATCTGTTAACTTGGCTTTCGAAGACCTTAGAAAGGCAGTGTAGAATTGATATAGGTCTGTAGCAGTTTGGGTCTAGAGTGTCACCCCCTTTGAAGAGGGGGATGACAGCAGCAGCTTTCCAATCTTTGGGGATCTCAGACGATACGAAAGAGAGGTTGAACAGCCTAGTAATAGGGGTTGCAACAATTTCGGCAGATAATTTTAGAAAGAGAGGGTCCAGATTGTCTAGCCCTGCTGATTTGTAGGGGTCCAGATTTTGCAGCTCTTTCAGAACATCAGCTATCTGGATTTGGGTGAAGGAGAAATGGTGGGGGCTTTGGCGGGTTGCTGTGGAGGGTGCCACTCAGTTGACCGGGGCAGGGGTAGCCAGGTGGAAAGTATGGCCAGCCGTAAGAGAAATGCTTATTCAAATTCTCAATTATAGTGGATTTATCGGTGATAACAGTGTTTCCTAGCCTCAGAGCAGTGGGCAGCTGGGAGGAGGTGTTCTTAATTCTCCATGGAATTTACAGTGTCCCAGAACTTTTTTGAGTTTGTACTACAGGATGCAAATTTCTGTTTGAAAAAGCTAGCCTTAGCTTTCCTAACTGCCGCTCGGCCATGGCTCATCAATATATTTATATGTACATATTCTCATTCACGCCTTTAGATTTGTGCGTATTAGGTAGTTGTTGGGAAATTGTTAGATTACTTGTTAGATATTACTGCACTGTCAGAATTAGAAATACAAGCAATTCGCTACACTCGCATCAACATCTATGTGACCAATAAAATTAGATTTGATTTCTTCCTTTCAGTTCAGTCAGTGAGAATATCATCCATTCTGTAATATGTCTGAGTTGCAATAGGAACAAAATCAAAGAGAATATCCTTAGCCATCAATTCTCCAAAGTTCTTTAGCCTATTACTTTAATAATTCAATGTTTTATTTAGGCCTACCCAAATATAAAAAATAAAAACAGGCCTTCAACTTATAGGCATTGCAATTTAGGCTATAATTTTGGCTACTGGTGTCTTGCAGAATAGTTTTAGAACTCGATTTGTGTTTTATAACTGTTCTTATTATAGGCCTCCCCTTAAAGAGACCCTAGCTCACAGGGTTCTAAATATAGCGTCTAAATACTTTTTCAACAAAATAGTTGAATAAGCACATGCAGTGGCCTATAGGGAAAGCATATCTGGCAATAAGAATAGTCTATAGATAGTCTTGACCATTTGGGACCCCATGGTTATTTCACTCAGGACAGGTTATAGCCAAGATGTAGTCAATATTTTGTTTTGTCTCGTTTATTTATATGGATATAGCCTCTGCGTGATGGGGTTGTGCAACACAAATGGCTATAACAAGTCTACATTCAGAGTGGAAATTGCAAAAACAGTCAAAATGCTTAATTTAAGGCTTACAGTACGTGCTCCCAAATACTGGAAAAAGTGTGATTCATTAGGTTTACATGATACCCACAGGATCCCCACGCCGCTGTAAAAATAAATTATGCAATTATATGGCAATTAAATAACACGACAGAATGGCATATTTAGATAGTGGAAAAGGCCTAGACTAAATCATATTTACTTTCTATTTTGCAGCTCAACAGTTATTCTAGAAAAGGATCTTCAAAGTCATTTGCTGGAGGCCCAACCCTATGCTACGCCAACTATTGGTGGAACGTCATTATCGAATGGTGTTCTAAAATAAGCTCTTGGCTTTTATTTTGGAAGTGAAACCGGAAGCAACTAACGTCTGGGCTAGAGTTGATTTATTGACAAGCTAACTTCGTCTAGCAACTTTAAGTTCACGTCCATTGCAAATGCCAACTTTCTGACAAAGTGTACATATAAAAAAATATCTGTAACAGAGTAAAGGGAGAAAAAGTAATAATTGAACGTGTAAATGTTAATTCATAGTCGTAACATAGGGTTTGCACGTTTACAGACCTAATTTCACTGTTTCATGTCATGCATGGCTTTTCTTACGATCCAAACGATACGGATACGCACATTCAACCTTTTCGGCAGCTCGATGGCTCCATAAAAATCTGTCTTGTTCCATCTTCTCACACTGGGCTTCCTATCAAAACCAATTTTGGTAGTGAGTGGACAGGCCAAGCGGATGCTTCACATTTATACATCCAGTGAAATGTCGGTCTCATTGTTCTGTGACAACTACACTATCAGTCAAACGTTTTAGAACACCTACTCATTCAAGGGTTTTTCTTTATTTTTTACTATTTTCTACATTGTAGAATAATAGTGAAGACATCAAAACTAGGAAATAACATGGAATCATGTAGAAACCAAAAAGCGTTAAACAAAATAAAAACACCCTTTGCCTTGACAGCTTTGCACACTTTTGGCATTCTCTCAACCAGCTTCATGAGGCAGTCAATTAACAGGTGTGCTTTGTTAAAAGTTTTTTTTTCTTTCCTTCTTCGTGCGTTTGAGCCAATCAGTTGTGTTGTGACAAGGTAGGGATGGTATACAGAAGATAGCCCTATTTGGTAAAAGACCAAGTCCATATTATGGCAAGAACAGCTCAAATAAGCAAAAAGAGAAATTACATTCCATCATTACTTTAAGACATGAAGGTCAGTCAACACGGAAAATTCAGGAATTTGAACGTTTCTTCAAGTGCTGTAACAAAAAACATCAAGTACTATGATGAAACTGGCTCTCATGAGTACTGCCTCAGGAATGGAAGACCCAGTTCTCTCTGCAGCAGAGGATAAGTTCATTAGAGTTACCAGCCGCAGAAATTGCAGCCCAAATAAATGCTTCAGAGTTCAAGTAACAGACACATCTCAATGTCAACTGATCAGAGGAGGCTGCGCGAATCAGGCCTTCATGGTTGAATTACTGCAAAGACACCACTACCAAAGGACACCAATAAGAAGAGACTTGCTTGTGCCAAAAAAAAGAACAATGGACAATTAGACCTGTGGAAATTTGTCCTTTGGTATGGAGTCCAAATTGTAGATTTTTGGTTCTAACCGCCATGTCTTTGTGAGTCACGGTGTGGGTGAATGGATGATCTCCACATGTATATTTCCCACCGTAAAGCATGGGGGAGGTGTTATGGTGTGGGGGTGCTTTGCTGGTGACACTGTCAGTGGTTTATTTAGAATTCAAGGCACACTTAACCAGCTTGGCTACCACAGTATTGTGCAGCAATACACCATCTCATCTGGGTTTTTTTTTACTTAGTGGGACTATCATTTGTTTTTCAACAGGACAATGACCTAACACACACAAGGCTCATAAGGGCTATTTGACCAAGAAGGAGAGTGCTGCATCAGATGACCTGGCCTCCACAATCACCCAACCTCAACCCAATTGAGATGGTTTGGGATGAGTTGGACCACAGAGTGAAGGAAAAGCAGCCAACAAGTGCTCAGCATATGTAGGAACTCCTTCAAGACTGTAGGAAAAGCATTCCAGGTGAAGCTGGTTGAGAGAATGCCAAAAGTGTGCATAGCTGTCAAAGGGAATGGGTGGCTATTTGGAGAATCTCAAACATATTTTGATTTGTTTACTAAATTATTCCATGTGTTATTTCATAGTTTTGATGTCGTCAATATTATTCTACAATGTAGAAAATGGTTAAAAATCTTTAAAAAATAATCCTTGATCCTAAAATGTTTAACCAGTAGCGTATAGTTAACATAACGATACAAGAAAATATTATTTACTTTGGACAAAAGGAATAAAAACCCCGAAAGGGCCTGCAACTCAACACACCATTAGCTACTTTAGTTGGCTAGCTAGGTAAAAATAGCCGTGGGTTTCAGCTGAGCGGAGTTAGCGACAACATAACGAACGCTACAGAATAGCGACACTAGTAGCCCAGTTAGCTAACTATCTAGCGCGCGATCAATTAATCAACCAAATGAAATGTATTTAAATCCCTTTTTACATCAGCAGATGTCACAAAGTGCTTACACAGAAACCCAGCCTAAAAACCCTTAGCTAAATAGGTTTATTTTTGTTGGCTGGCTAAACGCGGTCTTACTTTGCTGGTGTATTATACAGTATAACTTGAAAATAGAGCTAACTACCTTCGAGGCAACGGTTATGGGAGTATTCCTGCTTTTCCCTCCTCCATGCGAGGATCCAGAGCTGTTGCTGCCAGACCTCTCCCTCCCGTCTCCGCCTTGCCCTTGTCCAATTCTAGGGCCGAGTCGGTGTTGACCAGCGCCACGCCGTCGTCCATCGTGGCGACTGTCTTTTGACATTGACGTAAATGTAATTCAATTCTTGGGGTAAAATTTATTTTATTTGAAAATTATCTCACTTGTCGCGTTTTCGGTGTTGATGGAAACGACATAAAACACCACTGACAGCTAAAAGCAACCTAGCATTTTACAGGAGTATGATCACATTTATGACAGACACATAGGATATCCAATCATTAATTGGTTTGGTGGTAACTGAAGAAATACAAACCAATCACAAAGCTCATTGTTCGGGCTACCCCGGTAGGAGTTAACCTTCAACCATGGCAACCAAGTAAATGGGCGGGATAAAAACAAACAAAAAATTCAGGTCGATGTTCTCGTCTTGTCATCCCTATCATTATTGCCCAAATATTTACCCAAACATTTACCCAAACTGTTCGAACTGGATCACGCAAAAGTTTGTTTACGATAATTATTCCTACAGATTGCCAGGCGGTCGCCTGTAGCTAATGCGTCTGACTTCAGAATTGTCACCAAATCACGTATTTCATGGAAATGCAGAGCCTTTTCATCCTAGCCAAGCAATATCCTAGTATTAAGAGTAGGCACATCGTTTTTTGGCTCAATGACTGTCAAGCCAAACTTTGGTATCAGTGGAGGCTGCTGAGGGGAGGATGGCTCATAAATGGCTGGAGCAAATGGAATGGCATCAACCACATGGAAACCAGATGTATTCAAATACTCATTGGTCATGGTATGGATATAGTTAGTATGCCCAAAGTTCCCGGATTCTTACTACATTCGCCAAAATACGAAAGTATACAAGCAGTAGATACGAGTGGCACAGCGGTCTAAGGCACAGTATCTCACAACCAGCTGTGATCGGGAGTCCCAAAAGGTGGCGCACAATTGGCCCATCGTCGTCCGGGTTAGGGGAGAGTTCAGCCGTGGTAGGCCTGTCATTGTAAATAAGAATGTGTTCTAAACTGACTTGCCTAGTTAAATAAAGGTGGAATATTTCCGTGCTTTTAGTGCCCATAATGCAATTCTTCAGAAAATGGGCGTGGCTTCACAACTTTTTCAGATTTGAAGAAAATGGTGGGAAATATGCAGCTGAAGTCCGAAAGAGAGGGGATACAGATTCATTGCTTTAACTAATTATGACAAATGTTACGAAAATGCTATCCAAAGGTATAAAGTAATGACTTTTGAAACGTTGGCTGACAATTTGTTAGCTACACAAACCACAGAGCATATCATTACAGTATTTTGTGTAACAGTATAACGCCCATACCCGGGCGCGAACCAGGGACCCTCTGCACACATCAACAACAGTCACCCTCGAAGAATCGTCATCCCTCACTCCACAAAAGCCACAGCCCTTGCAGTGACTGCAAGGGGAACCACTACTTCAACGTCTCAGAGCAAGTTACGACACCGATTGAAATGCTAACTAGCTAGCCATTTCACATCCGTTACAGTTGCTTGTCTGTAACAGAATGTTAGCTAGCTACTTAACGTTAGTTGGCTACTAATACATTGAACTTGTCAGTATATTAACTATATGCTATCTAACTAACTACCCAATGCTTAGCTAAGTGGTATAGTCATTGTGCGTTGTCAATGTACATTGCTAATGAAGTCGTAAGATGTCTAGCTAGTAATTTGTTAACTATGATAGCAAGAAGTTGCAAAGCAACAGCATCAACAGAAGACAGACGAAGCGCTAGTACATTCAACTGAAAGGATAATGTTTGTTTGCACTATACAAAAATTACCTAATAGTATGTAGAATATACTCATTAATTATGTAGTATAAAGTATGTTAGTATAGGTATTCGGACACAGCTCATGTGTTCAATGTATTTGATACCATTCCGCTCCAGACATTACCACGAGCTAGCAAGAAGTTGAATAGCAACAGCATTAACTTCCGGTAGACAGAAGGCTAGTACACTCAACTGAAAGGACACTGTGCGCTTGGAGTATACTAAAATTACCATATTAGACTCAGCAAAAAAAGAAACGTCCCTTTTCAGGACCCTGTCTTTCAAATATAATTTGTACAAATCCAAATAACTTCACAGGTCTTCATTGTAAAGGGGTTAAACACTGTTTCCCATGCTTGTTCAAAGAACAATAAACAATTAATGAACATACAGACACTAACAACTTACAGACGCTAGGCAATTAAGGTCACAGTTATGAAAACTTAGGACACTATAAAGAGGCCTTTCTACTGACTCTGAAAAACACCTTCAGAAAGATGCCCAGGGTCCCTGCTCATCTACGTGAACATGCTTTAAGCATGCTGCAAGGAGGCATGAGGACTGCAGATGTGGCCAGCGCAATGAATTGCAATGTCCGTACTGTGAGACGCTTAAGACAGCGCTACAGGGAGACAGGATGGACAGCTGATCGAACTCGCAGTGGCAGACCATGTGTAACAACACCTGCACAGGATCGGTACATCTGAACATCACACCTGCGGGACAGGTATAGGATGGCAACAACAACTGCCCTAGTTACACCAGGAACGCACAATCCCTCCATCAGTTCTCAGACTGTTCACAATAGGCTGAGAGAGGCTGGACTGAGGGCTTGTGGGCCTGTTGTAAGGCAGGTCCTCACCAGACATCACCGGCAACAATGTCGCCTATGGGCACAAACCTATCGTCGCTGGACTGGTAAAAGTGCTCTTCACTGACGAGTCGCGGTTTTGTCTCACCAGGAGTGATGGTCGGATTCGCGTTTATCGTCGAAGGAATGAGCGTTACACCGAGCGGGATAGCTTTGGAGGTGGAGGGTCAGTCATGGTCTGGAGCGGTGTGTGACAGCATCATTGGAATGAGCTTGTTGTCATTGTAGGCAATCTCAACGCTGTGTGTTACAGGGAAGACATACTCCTCCCTCATGTGGTACCCTTCCTGCAGTCTCATCCTGACATGACATTCCAGCAAAACAATGCCACAAGCCATACTGCTCGTTTTGTATTTGATATCATTCCGCTCTTGACATTTACCACGAGCCTGTCCTCACCAATTAAGGTGCCACTAGCCTCCTGTGTTTGATATAGCTAGCTACAGTAAGTATCTACTGTATGCATTGTTTTTGCCCCTACTCCCAACTCACTCTCTTCAATGTCCACCACCAGGTGGCGCTAGTCTTCTGTTTTTCATAGTAGTGTAGAATCAGACAACATATTACAGTATATAATCATTCTAAAGCTGTATACCTCTTTAAGCTTACAAAAGATGCAAACATTACTGTAACATTATGCATCTTTCCTTCTTCATAGATGGAATATGCTGTTTTTACCATTGTATTGCTTGTGATGCACTGTGCCTTTGGAAAGAGCTCCCACAATCATGAAGAACATTGTGTCCACCAGCACTGAGCATGACATGCAGTGGTACCCAAACTTTTTTGGTTACTGTACCACCAACTGAATTTTATTCTGCCTAGAGTACCCCTAAAGTACCCCCTCATGTGCATTTTACCAGTAACCCTATGGTCTCGTGAGTTTTCTGAAGTACCTCCTGTGGATTGGACAAATACCCCCAGGGGTCCCAGTACCCCTGGTTGAAAACCACTGTTCTGCTGGGTACTGAGGTTTACATTTTTGAATAATCATCTGAATAATGTTTTCCCCTCTCAGTCATATTCACTATCTCTCCATTTCTAGAACTTGGGTTTTAGGACAGAGATTATTATTTATTTATTTTTGTCCAGCTGAGCATTGGAAAAAAATGATGGATATCATGAAGAAGATTGATACAGATTCTGACAAACATTTAAAATCAGGTTTAAAAAAAAGAAAAGAGAATGTATTGCCCATTAAAATAACATCAAATTGATCAGAAATACAGTGTACACATTTAGTGTTGTAAATGACTTGTAGCTGGACATGGAAGATTTTTTAATGGAATATCTACATAGGCATACAGAGTCCCATTATCAGCAACCATCACTCTTGTGTTCCAATGGCACATTGTGTTAGCTAATCCAAGTTTATCATTTTAAAAGGCTAATTGATCATTAGAAAACCCATTTGCAATTATGTTAGCACAGCTGGAAACTGTTGTCCTGTTAAAGAAGCAATAAAACTGTCCTTTAGACTAGTTGAGAAATCTGGAGCATCAGCATTTGTGGGTTCAATTACAGGCTCAAAATGGCCAGAAACAAAGTACTTTCTCCTGAAACTCGTCAGTTTATTCATGTTCTTATTCCGGGATGCTGGCCTTCTAGGCAGAGTTGCAAAGAAAAAGCCATATCTCAGACTGAACAATAAAAAATAAAAGGAAAAATAACAGAGACACTGGACAGAGGAACTCTGCCTAGAAGGCCAGCATCCTGGAGTCGCCTCTTCACTGTTGACGTTTTGTGAGTACAATTTAATGAAGCTTTCATTTGAGAACTTGTGAGGTGTCTGTTTCTCAAACTGGACACTCGAATGTACTTGTCCTCTTGCTCAGTTGTGCACCGAGGCCTCCCACTCCTCTTTCTATTCTGGTTAGAGCCAGTTTGTGCTGTTCTGTGACGGGAGTAGTACACAGCATTGTACGAGATCTTCAGTTTCTTGGCAATTTCTCATATGGAATAGCCTTCATTTCTCAGAACAAGAATAAACTGACGAGTTTCAGAAGAAAGTTCTTTGTTTCTTCCCATTTTGAGCCTGTAATCGAATACACAAATGCTGATGCTCCAGATACTGAGTGAGTAATATTGATGAAAATGCTGTTCTGGAGCATCATGGGGAAGAGTTCTCAGACTTGTATGATCACCTTAGTTTACCAGTTAGTCTGTAAAATAAAATTATTGTTGACAACATATGGATTGCACATGCTCTACACCTCACAGTACTTATCAATCTTTTCCTTTTTAGCTCCACATTAAAATAAAATAAGCATTTTGACTTTGCTGAGGTGGATGGCCTTAACCTAACCAAGTTTCTCACATTTACATACCCATCTGAAGTGGATCACATGACTGTGAGACATTTCTACACAGAACAAGCTGTTTACGTGTATATTTAGATGAGCAAGGATGCAGAATTTTATGTTTGGTGCGGTTAATATTTTGCTGTTCATTTTTCTTTATTTATTTTGGACTTCACATAGTACACAATCATGCATAAGCCAAAGTTCAGCTAACAGAACACATTCAAGTGTTTGCTGTTGATACATAAGGTGGTTGACAGTGGAATAATTTCTGAAAATGACTTTCTTTGGACCTTTATATTAAAACATTTGTTTAGTTGAGGTTGCTAAGATAATGGTAGACTATTTAGATGAGCAAGGATGCAGAATGAAATGTTTGATGCGGTTAATATTTTGCTGTTCATTTTTCTTTTAGGTTTTTGCCCATGAAAATGTGTTGAGTGAATATGACACAGCGAAAGATGAGCTCATTAGTCTAAGTGAATTTATTGGAGATGTTCGAACTAATGGTAAGCACAGAGGAATGCTGTTTTTTTTCTCAACATACTATGATAGACAGAATGGTTTGTAAATTCTGAGTTCACTTTCCTGCTTTATAATGTCTGTTTATGTACTTTAGAGCAGGATGGGTTGCTGGAATGATAATTTATAGAAAACATTTAGAAAGATGTCTAAAAGCATGTACTTACAGTATCTATCAAATAACAACCAACTTAAATGTTACCTTAGATGCAGGCTGTATGTGGTAGCTGACACCACACCAAAACACTTCCTCATTTGAGTCAAACTAGTGAACCAAGCCCTGTGTTCCAGCTGGGGGTTTCCTGTGCGTACATCTTCACTGGCTTTGACAACCATCAGTGCTTTCTTTACTGAATCCACTCGCAGAGTATATTATATTTGGTCTTTTGCTGAGATGACTTTACAATTCAAAAATGTATTTTGGGTGAGTTACTTTAACATACTGACTAACTACTTTGATGCTCAATCCATATGATCTCTATGTTTAAGATAGGTTAAGGTTATTTTTTAGAAATGCACTGCACAGAGGCAATTTTTTGGTTATTATTTTTTAAATGTAACCTTTATTTAACTAGGCAAGTCAGTTAAGAACAAATTCTTATTTACAATGACGACCTCCCAGGGAACAGTGTGTTAACTACCTTTGTCAAAGGCACATCAACAGATTTTTACCTTGTCAGCTCAGGGATCTAAATCAGCGATCTTTCGGTTACTGGCCCAACGCTCTTAACCACTAGGCGACCTGCCGTTATGTTTTTGTGATGACATAACACCTAAGACATTATACCCGCTTCAGAGGCAGTACTTTACTAAATTAACCATAGTATGTCTCATTGGCTCTCAGATTGTAGTTTACAAATGTGTTTGTTTTATGGCCTCAGCCAATTTCTTGACTAAAACGTCTTTTCAGATGCTATGTTTAAGAAATGTATTAGTAATTATTTTTGTGTAAACTTGCTATTCAGTGTGTGGAATAATAAATGTACTGGTGTATTATATAATTTATCTAAATAACTAGGCCCCATTTTTGTAAAATAGTCGCTGACAAATGTTCTACACAACTTGGTTGTAGCTCATTCTCTTAGCTGGATTGCTCTTTTCAGCGGGTCGGTAAGTGTGATAAGCCTTTCCTGCTGAACTTCCTTTGAAACGAACCCAACCGTGAACAGGCCAGGCTCCCCACTCTTTCTGTTTTCTATCTTCTGACTGTGATGCATTGTCAGAACTACAAAGCCACAGACAACTTCTGGGTTGATTTGCATTACAGGCTCAGTACCATAATCCCCTTCTAACCTTTACAAATGAAAATGAACACATGAAATTCATTCACTTATTGTACATGTTTTCTTATTACTTTGTATGAAATATTTTTGGCATTGAATTATGTTTGATATTGTGTAATACAAATACCAGTATTTGGCATTCTGTATTCTACATCTATTTATTTATTTTGGACTTCACATAGTACACAATCATGCATAAGCCAAAGTTCAGCTAACAGAACACATTCAATTGTTTGCTGTTGATACATAAGGTGGTTGACAGTGGAATCATTTCTGATACTGCTAAGTATGTGATGACCAATTACTGTTTATGGTTGTTTTCCTGTGGTAACTGGGTGGTATGTACTGTAAGGTATGAGTGATACAGTGTGGGCCCAGCAACATCCCCACTGAAGGTGATGTATCATATAACATGTTTATGACTTTCACCTGCACTGGCATTCAGTACTATTATGTACACAGCATCCATGAAATCATTTTGTTTTGCCAAACACCACAAAGCTGGATAAGTGTCAATAAAGGCTGTGGCTGATTAAAGTTGCTTTGATTTTTTGAAAATAGTTGCTTTGTTTCATCTATTTTTTGAAAATGACTTTCTTTGGACCTTTATATTAAAACATATTTGTTTATTTGAGGTTGCTAAGATAATGGTATGATTATGTATGGTTGTAGGGAGTGGATTTCATCAGTAATGTGGGATATGAGGCTCTCATCCAGAGGCTCTGTGAGGGTCGACGGATGTGCAAAGATATGGAGGAGCTCTTGAAGATGAGGTAATTGTTGTCAGCAAAGCGTTTCCTACATTGTGTATGAAATTATATTACGCCACAATTATAAATTAAGAAATATTGTGTTTCCATTGGGTAGGGCATCTGCTGAAGAGAGATATGGCAAAGAGTTGGTGATGATTGCACGCAAGGCAGGGGGACTCTGTGAGATCAAGTGAGTGGCTCTGCTCTCAGGATTCATGGAAACTAAATGCCTTACTTTTTGGTGGATAGAGAGAGAGGTGTGTGTGTGAAATGAATGTATCTGCAAATTCTCACAGTTATCTGCTTTTCACAGCACTTTGAAAGCATCCCTTGACCAACTCAAAGTCCGTAAGTAGAACACAACTTAACTTGTCCACCTGTTAGCTATGCAGTTGCAACATCTGTCAGCGGCACTCTACTTCATCCCAGATTTGTAATGTTGTCAAATCTCATGTTTTGTAGAAATTGAGAACATTGGGAACCTACACATACAACTGTCTGGGGTGTTAAAGGAAGAGGTCAAGAGGATGGAACAGTTCAGGGAGCGACAGAAAGAGCAGAGAAAAAAGGTTTTGGTTTGACCTTTACAGTGTTCACCCACATGAGGAAATTGCACAGGAGTTTTTACTTCTATCTGACAGACAGTGAAGTAATGTGGCTACTATAATCACCCTATAATGTGTCCAGAATCACTGGACGGTTTGAGTTGTCCCACCTAATGTGAATCTCCCCACCTAAACACTGTAGTGAGATGCAGTACATAGATTTCTGTAAGTTAGTATCTCAGGTCATATTCTTGGAACTTTACATGTCTAAAGACAATCTATTGTTAGCTCATAGTGGTGAATATCTACATATGTTGTACAATTAATTCATATACTTTGATATCAAATGTTCATAACCATTTTCTGTTTTCCATGATAAAGGACAGACATCCACTATTTATCTGTATTTGATCAGCAATTTGTGCATCAGTCACAGTATACTTTCCTCTGTCTCAGTTTGAAGGCATCATGGACAAGGTTCAGAAGATAAAGGTGTCTTTACACAAGAAAACAATGGAGGTGAGCACAGTTCCTACCAAAAACCATCTTAATTTCTTTATCTGTATGCTTATTTGTGTGACGTCAAACCCCGAAACTTATAGTTATGTTTGTCTGTGGTAGGTAGGGCTCAATGTGTCAGGGTTATTTTAGCTTTACTTACAAAGAACCTTTGGTTAGTATGGTTCAAGAAAACCTTAAGGTTTTGGTAAATTGGTTATATACACAAAACATATAAGGCACACCACCAAGCGCATACAGATAAAAATGGAAACAAGGAGGGCCATTAAAGTCATATGCATTGTGAGAGAGGGTGGAATAGAAAGACGAGCTGTGGAAAGAGTGTAGAGGTATAACACGCTTCAGTGTAAATGTGAGTGCACAATATGTACTGGAGATACTTTTGTATATACAGTTGAAGTCGGAAGTTCACATACACCTTAGCCAAATACATTTAAACTCAGTTTTTCACAATTTCTGACATTCAATCCTAGTAAAAATAGGTCAGTTAGGATCACCACTTTATTTGAAGAATGTGAAATGTCAGAATAATAGTAGAGAGAATTATTTATTTCAGCTTTTATTTCTTTCATCACATTCCCAGTGGGTCAGAAGTTTACATACACTCAATCAGTATTTGGTAGCATTGCCTTTAAATTGTTTAACTTGGGTCAAACGTTTCAGGAAGTCTTCTACAAGTGTCCCACAATAGTTGGGTGAATTTTGGCCCATTCCTCCTGACAGAGCTGGTGTAACTGAGTCAGGTTTGAAGGCCTCCTTACTCGCAGACTGCGAGCCTTCCCAGAATGGAATGAGATGTTCGATGAGCAGGTGTCCAGATAGGGCATGTAGTGGATGTATGAATTCTGTGGCAAGCCGAGGGAGCGCCTCTGAAACATCGTAACTCTCGGCTTAGCAAATTCGGCTTTGTTTGTTTTATCTTAGTCTCTCTGCTTACACATACATCTCTCGCTCTCAATTGTACTTTGTTCCTCATCTTGCAGCAACTTCCTGTAAAGTTTCAAATAATAATAATAGCTGTCAATATCTAATAATTGGAGGTATGTACATTGTGTAGTATTGTAAACCAGACAACAGGTTCCCTTTCTGTGTGTCCTTTCCCTCCCAGTCTAAGAGAACTTATGACCAGAGGTGCAGAGAGGCGGATGAGGCCGAGCAAGTTGCTGAGAGGATGATCAGTGTAGCTACCACCACACCCAAGCAGGCTGAGAGGGTAAATAAGTTTACTCTTCCCATCCACACTGAACAACACATCTACTTACCTGACAATGGGAACAAGGCTTCGAAATAGACAATTAAGTTGTATGAAATTAGTACTCCCTCTGAGTACTTGTGTAAGATTGACCGACAACTACTGTATGTTCAGTCTGTACATATTTTGAGTTGTTTGAATAATTACAAAGGATGTGTATTGCAAAGGATGTTGGACTTTCATCATAGAGTGAATAGAAACACGCATTCTGCACTGTTGCTGTGTGGGGCATTAAGTAAAACCGTTGTTCATGAAGATTACTGCAACTTTCCTCTTCAACTGAGTGTTGAAATAGAAATTCTGTTCTATCATTTCCTCTTTAAAGACGTACTAAAGGATTTCCAATTATGTAATTGGAAGATCATTTCCATACTCTTTAGTCCTGACATTTATGCAATGGTTTCCTGCCAGTCACAGTAACATTCCTGTTCGTTTGCAGGTGCACAACAAGTCTAAGCAGTGCAGGGAGGCAGCAGCAGAGGCAGGTATGGGATATTAGGCTAATGAGCTCCTATCTTTTCCTATTTAAAAAAAAATCTAAATACTACGAATAAAGGCAGTCTATGACTTGGCTAATTAAAGATCCTCGAAATCAAGATTGCTGAGAAGCCTCAGCATGATTTGACAGCTTGGTTTTGTTTCCCTTTCATCGCCATATTGATGAGATTTAGCAGAAATGAACTGTTGTGCAATGACTTCAGTTCCTATTTCATCAAGTAATCTTGGAATTGGCTTCTAATGTGCAGATGATATTTCGAAAGGCCATAGATATTGTTCCCTCCACTGAACCTTCAAAAATTCTTCCGGCATAGGAGTCATTAAAGGAAACATGCACAACTGACAATCTCTTAGAAAAAAATATATACTATTGGAACCAAGACTTTAACTGTTATTGGCAAAAGATGGAGGGAATGTTGGCACATAACTAACTAAATTACAGTTAACAAAGATGTAGGGTTAATCCAGTATAAATTAATGTTTAGAATTTATTACGTAAGACAAAATTCACAAATTCTATAGCACAACGGCAATCATGTCTTAAATGTAAAACTAACAATGACTCAAAAATCCTTGCCTTCTAGGAATCAAATCAAATGTATTTATTAAGCCCTTCTTACGCCAGCTCAAAGTGCTGTACAGAAACCCAGCCTAAACCCCAAACAGCTAGCAATGCAGGTGTAGAAAGCTATGAAGTCCAAAAGTTTTGGGCGGAGTTATACAGTTGGCAGTCAGAAATATTACAATGTGGTGAAATTACTTTCATTCCGTCTGTCTGCATATTTAAAGACATGGCATATGAGGATGCAGTGAGAAGCCCGATGGGTTGGACGATACTTTTCTTGTCAATCATCTTGAAAAAAACGTGTATACTTAAACTGGAAATCAACCAATCCTCCGTCAACACAATGGAATGGTCAAAATGTTTTATTATCTAAATGTTGAAAGTGTGTGGGTGACCGAGAGAAACAAAATGGTGCAGTTTTCGGCCATGTGGCGGAGAGTGATGCGGGCGCTGGAGATGGAGAGCGTGAGGGAGCAGGTGGGTCTGGGCAGGTGTGATGTCGTTGATGTTTGTGTGTCTCTGTATACTGTTGTTTGTATGTGTATGTTTTGTAATATAAAATATGAATAAAAGGTGAGATGAGAGAAACATAAAGGACTGTGTATTATCTGAGTACCACCTTTTCTTTGTTTGCAGAAAAACAATACATGTCAAATATTGATCAGCTAGACAAGATTCGTCAAGAATGGGAAACTACACACGAGAGTACTTGTGAGGTACATTAAGCCATATTCTGATGTTAGTCCTAGAAAAGAATTCAAGTTGGATTGAACAGTACGATGAGACAAACATTTCTGAAATTACGTAAATATTTCCTATCAGACTAGCTGCTGGTTCACAGATTGTTGTAAAAAGGGGATGTCCATCCAATACAGATGAATCATACAATGGAAATTTGGTTTGCAGATCTTTCAGCAGCAGGAGGGAGATCGTATCAACATCCTGAGGAATGCCATCTGGGTCCACTGTAACCAATTCTCAATGCAATGTGTCAAAGATGATGAGGTTGGTGAAGTTTGTCTTCCCTTACCATGTTGTACTGTAATCCAGTATATAAGACAATATACAGAATTTGTATGGACTGTACCATATAGTAGCTTAAATAACTACTAGATTATAACTGGGCTGTAGAGCTGATTAGTAATTAACAAAGAAAACCAATTTAATGTGTTTAAGCAGTGCCCAAAATATACTTTCAGTGTTATGAAGAAGTGAGGAAAACTCTAGAACTGTGTGACATCACCGCAGACAATGACTGCTTTGTTGAGATGAAAAGCACTGGCTCAAGTCCACCAGGTAAGTACAGTACACCACTTGTCCAGTTTCCTGGTTTGTGTACATGAATATGTTCCAGGTCTGAACATTTCAATATTATCTCTGAACTTTTTAAATGTCAACTTATTCAAATATTGATGAGAATAGAGTGTGTATTCAGACACCTTGGATTCTTCACATTTTCTTTTGTTACAATGTGAAATTGAAATTGATTTTCTTTTAATTAAATTGTCAACAATCTACACAAAATACGCTGTAATGTGGAAGAATAGAAGAATAAAGTGGAATAATAAAAAAAAATATAAAAATATATATATATATATGTAATACTAATGAATATATAACTAAAATATAGTCGTTGCATAAGTATTCAGCTCCCTGAGTCAATACACGTTATATACACCTTTGGCATCGATTACAGTTGTGAGGCTTGTTGGATAAGTCTATAAGAGTTTTGCACACCTGGATTGTGCAATATTTGCCCATTATTCTTTTCAAAATTCTTCAAGCTCTGTCAAGATGTTGGGGATCATGGCTATAGAGCAATTTTCAAAACTTGCCATATATTTTCAAGTAGATAAATTGGCCACTCAGGAACATTCACTGTCTTCTTTGTAAGCAACTCCAGTGTAGATTTGGCCTTGTGTTGTAGGTTATTGGCCTGCTGAAAGGGGAATTCCTCTTCCAGTCTCTGGTATGAAGCAGGTTTTCCTCTAGGATTTTGTCTGTGCTTAACTGTGGGCAAGCGAGTTGATATAAGACAGGTAAATTGCCAAACCTGGAGTTAGAGCTGGAAAATGCCAGTGTGCCAGTTTTTACATGACAAAATTGCAAACTTACATGCGTTTGACACTCGTGTCGCCTTAACGCGATCTGAAAATAGATCCCCATGTAACTTATTTTGTGATCTGCTGAGCCAAATGTGAAATTCTGAACTCATTTAGGCGTGCCTAAATAAAGGGGCTGAATACTTATGCAATGACTATTTTAGTCATGAATTTTTTATTTTCAAATATATAAAAAGACCGTTTTGTGTAGATTGTTGACAAAAAAGTACAATTAAATCCATTTTAATCCCACTTTGTAACGCAATCAAATGTGAAGAAATCCAAGGGGTCTGAATACTTTTGCAAGGCACTGTATGTGGCCACATGGAGAAATAATGTGTTCCCCCTGTGTTTACACTTTGCAGTACACCCACCTTTCTGTGATACCCATATTACTTAGGCCTTTGGTGAGTTTGCTTTGCTGAATGCCTGTGGTTTCTTCCCAGCTCCCATTGTGTTTGAGAACTATTATGAGAGAGAGCCCTCGACAGACAGCAATGGCAGTGCCTGCTTTGTAGGAGGAGTTATGAAGAGGTTAGAGACATTTTTTTTTATGATGTTGTTGCACTACAAGAATGCATATTTGAAATAATGTAACCAGCAAAACAACATCTTTACAATGTGAAACAAAACAAGTTCTGTTGAATTACTTTTAGGTTTTCAAACCTTCTGCAAGGGAACTCATCGACTGGCTCTAAAACAAACGTCAATGACAGTTCACAGCCACTAGCACCACCTACTGGTATGTATGCTGCTAAAATTACTGTAACAACACTGAACAAAAATATAAATGTAACATGTGAAATGTTGGTCCCATGTTTCATGAGCTGAAATAAAAGATCCCAGAAATGTTCCATACGCACAAAAAGCTTATTTCACTTTACTTCGCACAAATTTGTTTACATCCCTGTCAGTGAGCATTTCTCCTTTGCCAAGATAATCCATACACTTGACAGGTGCGGCATATCAAAAAGCTGATTAAACAGCATGATCATTACACAGGTGCACCTTGTGCTGGGTAAAATAAAAGGTCAACTTTATATTGTGCCGTTTTGTCACACAACACAATGCCATAGATGTCTATAGTTTTGAGGGAGTGTGCAATTGGCATGCTGACTGCAGGAATGTCCACCAGAGCTGTTCCCGGAAAGTTTAATGTTAATTTCTCTACCATAAGCCATCTCCAACGATGTTTTGGAGAATTTGGCACGCAACCGGCATCACAACTGCAGACCATGTGTAACCACGCCAACCCAGGACCTACACATCTGGCTTCTTCAACTGCGGGATCGTCTGAGACCAGCCACTCAGACAGCTGATGAAACTGTGGGTTAGCACAACCGAAGAATTTCTGCACAAACTGTCAGAAACCATCTCAGGGAAGCTTATCTGCGTGCTCGTCGTCCTCACCAGGGCCTTGACTTAACTGCAGTTCGGTATCGTAACCGACTTCAGTGGACAAATGCTCACCTTCGATGGCCACTGGCACGCTGGATAATTGTGCTCTTCACGGATGAATCACGGTTTCAACTGTACCGGGCAGATGGCAGACAACGTGTATGGCGTCGTATGGACGAGCAGTTTGCTGATGTCAACGTTGTGAACAGAGTGCCCTATGGTGTCCATGTGGTCATGGTATGGGCAGGCTTAAGCTACGGACAACGAACACAATTGCATTTTATCAATGGCAATTTGAATGCAGAGATATACCGGACAAGATCCTGAGGTATATTGTCGTGCCATTCATCCGCTGCCATCACCTCATGTTTCAGATCTGTACACAATTCCTGGAAGCTGAAAATATCCCAGTTCATGGCTTGCATACTCACCAATCATGTCACCCATTGAGCAAGTTTGGGATGCTCTGGATCAACATGTACGGCAGTGTGTTCCAATTCCGCCAATATCCAGCAACTTCGCACAGCCATTGAAGAGGAGTGGGACAAGGCCCCAGGCCACAATCAACAGCCTAATCAACTCTATGCGAAGGAGTAGTGTTGCGCTGCATGAGGCAAATGGTGTTCACACCAGATACTGACTGGTTTTCTAATCCACGCCCTTACCATTTTTTTTTAAGGCATATGTGACCAACAGATGCATATCTGTATTCCCAGTAATGTGAAATCCATAAGGTAGGGCCTAATGAATCTATTTCAATGGACTGATTTCATTATATGAACTGTAACTCAGTAAAATCTTTGACATTGTTGCATGTTGTTATGTTTATATTTTTGTTCAGTGTAAATACAGTAATTGTGGTACTTTTCATTTTGTGTAGGACTGTCAATAGAAACCATTTTGTGGACAGGATCAGGGATATAATGTTTTTCCACTCTCATTACATTGTTACTTATCAGGTAAAAACAAAGACGAAGATGATTGTGATGTATGTTTTTTTCTATGTTCCCTCTTAACAATGCATTGTGTTTATCTAAAAGGGGAAAGTCTTGTTCCACTCATAATTTGGAAACAGTAGTAGCCCATAACTTTATCATGCAGGTTTTCAATCTATTTACTTGACAACCAGGGGGCACAAACATCCATCTGATTGCAGGTCAACTGTCCCTTACCCTAACGTAGCAGGCCTAGAATGACGCCTGAGCGGAGTTCCCACTTCTGTTTTTCAGGGGAAACGGAGGTTAGGTTAAAAATACCATATCCCTGAAAAACAGAAATGTCGTCTTTCTGCCACCGCCGCTAAGGGTGACTGTCCCTTCGCATAAAAGTATCTGTTTCAGCAATATTAAGCAGGGTCTGACACGACATCACATGGGCTTACTCTTTTAGTTCAGTTAATAGAGGTAGTAATGAGGTTTCAAACTGCCAGTGGCTTGACCAAAAAAATGATTAATCTGCTTGCCTCTGTGTAATCCTTAGCCAACACATCAGATGGAGTGTACGCCTCCATTCCTGGATTTCAGCAAGTGCAGCCAACCATCTCAGAGAGCAGAGAGGAGTACCAGGCTATGTATGACTATGCTGCTCAGGTCAGAATACTCTGACACTCTATATGCTGCATTCAACATATAGGCCAACACTAAGAATGAGTGGATTCACGTCTATGTAACATTTGAACCACAACTTGCCTAACCCGGCCTTGTCCATTTCTAGGGTGAGGACGAGCTGTCCATGTTTGCAGGGGAGACGGTTGTGGTCATTGAACAAGATATGGATGGCTGGTGGACTGTGGAGAGAAACGGCATTTCAGGACTGGTCCCTGGGTCCTATCTGGCCAAAGAATGAACTATCCTTGGCACAAGTAGTAAGGCTATATATAGGGCACATAGCACACCCCCACCCCACATGTCTTAGTTTGACCATTTTCTCTAAGCCTTACAGGGCTGATAATGTTAGCTCAGTCTTGGCTATATGCGTTGTTGAGTGACGTCACTGACCTGAGACCATGGTTTTATCTAATGATGGAGATTATTCACTTATGTATTGTCAAGATGGAAAGACGTGCACTTATCTGTTTTACTTTCCTTTCGAGTCTACAAGCACAACGGTTTGTGAGTTGTTACACAAAGAGTACATTTTGCTTCCCTATGATATAGAAATTGTAGAAATTGAGCAAGAATATAGAACTTTAAAAGCCTCCCAGCAAACAATTATAGAGAGAGGATGTTTTTGTAATGTTACCCGTAATGTTCCCCTAATGTTTGTGTCCAGTTTTCCGTTAGTTATGGGAACATTCTATCTATGTTGGCATAAACCTTCAGAGAACCTTTTTAGCATGTTTTGGCGTTAGTTATAACATTCCCTTATAGTCAAACAGAATATACCCAGAACCTGGTTGCCACATTCTAAAAATATACAATGGTAATGTTCTAGACACGTTTCATGAGAACGTTGCAAGAACATTCATGTGTCCAGTTTTCTGTGGGTTAGGAGAATATTCCATCAACGTCCCACCAAACATACACACAACATGGTTCCCATGTTCTCAGAACATAAGATATTAATGTTCTAGATACGTTTCATGGGAATGTTGCAAGAATAATTGTGTATCAACTCACTGCCTTCCTGAAGACAAACAATGTGTAAGAAACGCACTCGTGAAGGTGGTAAATTACCTTTTAATGGCATCAGGCCAAAGCTCCCCATCTGTCCTAGTGCTCCTAAACCTTAGTGCTGCTTTTGATACCATCGATCACCACAGTCTTTTGGAGAGATTGGAAATCCAAATTGGTCTACATGGACAAGTTCTGGCCTGGTTTATATCTTATCTGTCGGAAAGATATCCGTTTGTCTCTGTGGATGGTTTGTCTTCTGAGAAATCAACTGTAAATTTCGGTGTTCCTCAAGGTTCCGTTTTAGGACCACTATTGTTTTCACTATATATTTTATCTCTTGGTGATGTCATTCGGAAACATAATGTTAACTTTCACTGCTATGCTGACGATACTCAGCTGTACATTTCGATGAAACATGGTGAAGCCCCAAAATTGCCCTCCCCGGAAGCATGTGTTTCAGGCATAAAGAAGTGGATGGCGGCAAATTGTTTACTTTTAAACTCTGACAAAACAGAGATGTTAGTTCTAGGTCCCAAGAAACAAAGAGATCTTCTGTTGGATCTGACAATTAATCTTGATGGTTGTACAGTCTTCTCAAATAAAACCTTGGCGTTACTATGTACCCTGATCTCTCTTTTGACGAACTAATCAAGCATATTTCAAGGACAGCTTTTTTCCATCTTTGTAACGTTGCAAAAATCAGAAATGCAGAAAAATTCATCTATGCTTTTGTCACTTCTAGATTAGACTACTGTAATGCTCTACTTTATGGCTACCCAGATAAAGCACTAAATAAACTTCAGTTAGTGCTAAATACGCCTGCTAGAATCTTGATTAGAACCAAAAATTGTATCATATTAATCCAGTGCTAGCCTCTCTACACTGGCTTTCTGTTAAGGCTAGGGCTGATTTTAAGGTTTTACTGCTAACCTACAAAGCATAAGATGGGCTTGCTCCTACCTATCTTTCCGATTTGGTCCTGCCGTACATACCTACAGGTACGCTACGGTCACAAGACGCAGGCCTCCTTACTGTCCCTTGAATTTCTAAGCAAACTGCTGGAGGCAGGGCTTTCTCCTACAGAGCTACATTTTTATGGAATGGTCTGTCTACCCATGTGAGAGACGCAGACTCCGTCTCGACCTTTAAGTCTTTATTGAAGACTCATCTCTTCAGTGGGTTCTATGATTAAGTGTAGTCTGGCCCAGGGGTGTGAAGGTGAGCGGAAAGGCCCTGGAGTGACGAACCGCCCTTGCTGTCTCTGCCTGACCGGTTCCCCTCTCTCCACTGGGATTCTCTGCCTCTAAACATATTCCGGGGGCTGAGTCACTGGCTTACTGGTGCTCTTCCATGCCGTCCCTGGGAGGGGTGCATCACTTGAGTGGGTTGAGTCACTGACGTGATCTTCCTGTCCGGGTTGGCGCCCCCATCGGGTTTGTGCCGTGGGGAAGGTCTTCGTGGGCTGTACTTGGCCTTATCTCAGGGCAGTAGGTTGATGGTTGAAGATATCCCTCTAGTGGTGTGGGGGCTGTGCCTTGGCAAAGTGGGTGGGGTTATATCCTGCCTGTTAGGCCCTGTCCAGGGGTATCGTCGGACAGGACCACATTGTCTCCCGACCCCTCCTGTCTCAGCCTCCAGTATTTATGCTGCAATAGTTTATGTATCGGGGGGCTAGGGTCAGTCTGTTATATCTGGAGCATTTCTCATGTCTTATCCGGTGTCCTGTGTGAATTTAAGTATGCTCCCTCTAATTCTCTCTCTCTTCTCTCAGAGGACCTGAGCCCTAGGACCATGCCTCAGGACTACCTGGCCTGATGACTCCTTGCTGTCCCCAGTCCACCCTGTCATGCTGCTGCTCCAGTTTCAACTGTTCTGCCTGCGGCTATGGAACCCAGACCTGTTCACTGCACGAGCTACCTTGTCCCGGACCTGCTGTTTTGGACTCTCTCTCTACTGCACCTGCTGTCTCTAACTCTGAATGATCGGCTATGAAAAGCCAACTGACATTTACTCCTAAGGTGCTGACCTGTTGCACTCTCGACAACCACTGTGATTATTATTATCCGACTCTGCTGGTCATCTATGAACATCTTGGCCATGTTCTGTTATAATCTCCACCTGGCACAGCCAGAAGAGGACTGGCCACCCCTCAGAGCCTGGTTCCTCTCTAGGTTTCTTCCTAGGTTCTGGCCTTTCTAGGGAGTTTTTACTAGCCATCGTGCTTCTACATCTGCATTACTTGCTGTTTGGGGTTTTAGGCTGGGTTTCTGTACAGCACTTTGTGACATTGGCTGATGTAAAAAGGACTTTCTAAATCAATTTGATTGATTGAATGTTCTTACAACATTCCCATGAAGCTTGTCTAGAACATATCTTAAATTCTGAGAACATGGTAACCACATTCTGGGTAAGTTCACATACGGGAACATTCCTATGAAAACATTAGTTAATGGTCTGCTGAGACTCTTAAGGGAATGTTCTCCAAAGTTGTGGGAACGTTTTTTGTTAGCTGGGCTGTTACATTAAATGAAGTGCCCCTCTGCGGTGAGGTCGCCAATGTGATAAGGGAGCATAAGCCAATTTGGTTTCAACAGTGTGTTGTTATTCTCTTTGAGATTTTGTTTTTGAAATTTGTATTAAGAATAATGGTAGTAGTAATAATTTGTCATACAGTAAATAGTTTGTCCTCTCTCTCTGTGTTATGGTGAATGTGACCATAGATGGTTTCTAAATGCATGGAAGGGTTAATTTGACCGAGAACAGTGTGAGCCTCACCCCCTCTAACCTGCTGAATTAATGGCGACAATGGCATTAACTATGGCCCTGTCCTTCACCACTTCTACCTGAGTCCGAGCCAGCAACCTGTACACAGCATCTAGTCGAAGCTATCAACTGCCTTTTCTCTCAGGAGGGCAGCATGAGTCCACGTGGAGTGTGTATGGAGAGATCCCGTCCAAACTTCTCTCCTGCTGCTGGTGTACTAGTTGGAAAATGGACAGGACTTAATGCACCGTAAAGGATGGTGGTGGCGGCTAAAGGTGAGAGATTTGTCTGCTTGGGAAAAATCGGATTATTCCCAGATATTGGAATCGGGACATTATCAAGGGCCATCCACTTTGAACATGTGCCATTGAGAAGACAAACTGAAACACTATTTGAAGGAGAAAATGAAGAAACACCAGAAGAATGAGTGCCGGGAAGGATGGGGGTGGTCAAGTGTGCCTGTAATTGATTTATACTTGTCCAAAAAGTTTTATTTGGGGTATCAGGTTGATTCTGGAGGTCTGCACACTGCAAAATGTATAGTAATTTATACAAAAAATGTATTGAGATACTGACTTGTCATTAACACAGGGACAAATGGGGGCCGTGATGAGAAAATGTAATGCTAGAAATATAAGATGAATATAATGTATGTCAATGTTAGTAGTACATGCTGTATATTTATTTCCCTGTCTGTAAATGTACATTCTGCCAGTGTGTACTAAGTTGAGGGTCTTAAATTCAAGTGATAGACTCAACGCGACGCAGTAGGGACTGTTATTTTAAATTTGGTTTGGATAATTTATCAATAGTTCTAGTCACTCTCTTAGGAACATGAAGGAAGAAGACAAAGTCAGTCCAGAATCCATAAATTAAATTGTGTAATCAAGCATATGTGTAACTGTATGAAATGAAGGTCTTAAGTTAAAATATTCTACTGCAATGGTTTTACAAGTAAGGGGTATGGAATAAGGATCAGTTACTAGTTGGAGTGTACAACCCAGAATGAAGGGTTTGAAAGTGTCTGTGGTTTTTATGCTTTAATTTTGTTTACTTATAATGATGTATTTTGATATTTTAAGCAATAACCAAATGAATAAAATGTAATAATAATTATCAGAGAGTGATAAGAGGGGAGTATACAGAATGTTTTTTTGTCTGAAGCGATAGCCTTTAATTGTACATCTTGTCTCATACAATCATTGGTTCCTATAGGTGCTGGTTAGAGATATGAGGGGGAGATGGTCCCCCTCTTCAGACTTTCTGTCAGAACGCCCAGAATATGTTCTATAAATGTAGGTAGGAGACGGTGCCAGTCACATGCAGGAACCAACCCTATGAACCATGCCTATGTAGGTTTTTTTGTATAGCCGTATATAAGAGAACTAATAGGACTGCCCCGGCAGAGCTCCTGACAGATGTGTACTATGGTGCATTAAGTTTGTTGGAACCTCTCCAACTTGCTGATAATAAAGAATGATTCATTTGAGTTTGACTATAACTCCCTGGTGGTAATTTCCACGACAAGATTTGAACCAGTAAAATGTAACTAAACATAATCTATATATATAAAAATAAAGTGTAATCTATGTAATCCTCAAAAGTAATTATTTATCATAAGAGGGACATAAACAATAACTTGTAATTCTGCATACTCCAAAAAAGGTTTAAATCTCACATTTCTGGTAAAAATAATTATAAATTGCTAAGGTGTAGACAGTTTTGAGGACACAAACTCAAGTACACAGTACAAATATGATAAAAATATGAAAACATGAAATATTCTTCAACAAAACTGTATGAATACAGCTTGAAATGACTTTTATGCTTTCTAAATATAGTATAATCAAATAATAAAATGACTAAGATTTCACCTTATAACTGTAAAATACATATCGGTATGTTTAGTGTTTGAGAAAATATGCATATTTTCTGAAAGTTATTTTCTTGATCAAAATGTCTGCCCCCACCACTGTGAACATTACACATCTATTCATTATTTTACATTACTTTGATCAAGTTGGCTTTTAATCAATCTGTGAATGCACTAGAGCAGGGATGGTCGCCCTTTTAATGGCCCTCGGATCAATATCTCAAAAACAAGATATATACCCAGTGGGGCAAAAAAAGTATTTAGTCAGCCACCGATTGTGCAAGTTCTCCCACTAAAAAAAGATGAGAGAGGCCTGTAATTTTCATCATAGATACACTTCAACTATGACAGACAAAATGAGAAAAATGAATCCAGAAAATCACATTGTAGGATTTTTTTATGAATTTATTTGCAAATTATGGTGGAAAATAAGTATTTGGTCAATAACAAAAGTGTATCTCAATACTTTGTTATATACCCTTTGTTGGCAATGACAGAGGTCAAACGTTTTCTGTAAGTCTTCACACACTGTTGCTGGTATTTTGGCCCATTCCTCCATGCAGATCTCCTCTAGAGCAGTGATGTTTTGGGGCTGTTGCTGGGCAACACGGACTTTAAACTCCCTCCAAAGATTTTCTATGGGGTTAAGATCTGGAGACTGGCTAGGCCACTCCAGGACCTTGAAATGCTTCTTACGAAGCAACTCCTTCGTTGCCCGGGCGGTGTGTTTGGGATCATTGTCATGCTGAAAGACCCAGCCATGTTTCATCTTCAATGCCCTTGCTGATGGAAGGAGGTTTTCACTCAAAATCTCACGATACATGGCCCCATTCATTCTTTCCTCTACACGGATCAGTCGTCCTGGTCTCTTTGCAGAAAAACAGACCCAAAGCATGATGTTTCCACCCCCATGCTTCACAGTAGGTATGGTGTCCTTTGGATGCAACTCAGCATTCTTTGTCCTCCAAACACAACGAGTTGAGTTTTTACCAAAAAGTTATATTTTGGTTTCATCTGACCATATGACATTCTCCCAATCTTCTTCTGGATCATCCAAATGCTCGCTAGCAAACTTCAGACGGGCCTGGACATGTACTGGCTTAAGCAGGGCGACACGTCTGTGGGGGATCTTTGCTGGTGACACTGTATGTGATTTATTAAGAATTCAAGGCACACTTAACCAGCATGGCTACCATAGTATTCTGCAGCGATACGCCATCCCATCTGATTTGCGCTTAGTGGGACTATAATTTATTTTTCAACAGGACAATGACCCAACACACCTCCAGGCTGTTCAAGGACTATTTGACCAAGAAGGAGAGTGATGGAGTGCTGCATCAGATGACATGGCCTCCACAATCACCCGACCTCAACCCATTTGAGATGGTTTGGGATGAGTTGGACTGCAGAGTGAAGGAAAAGCAGCCAACAAGTGCTCAGCATATGTTGGAACTCCTTCAAGACTATTGGAAAAGCATTCCAGGTGAAACTGTTTAGAGAATGCCAAGTGTGTTCAAAGCTGTCATCAAGGCAAAGGGTGGCTACTTTGAAGAATCTAAAATATATTTTGATTTGTTAACAGTTTTTTGGTTACTACATGATTCCATGTGTGTTATTTCATAGTTTGATGTATTCACTATTATTCTGCAATGTAGTCACTCAATTAGCCCATGTCGGCTAAACATTTTTAGATTGGTAAATTAGTTCAGCAGCTAGCTATCTAAACCTGTAGTAGCCCTAATCATGGTCGAATTACCGACCGAGGCTCCCACATTGATTTTGTCAGTCACTCTCAAACAGATATCATATTAAAAACTGCCTCTTGCAGCAAACGTGCCTTAAAATGGCAACATTTTCTCTACGGCCCATGGTAAAATGTGCAGAATTGCAACAACAACAAAAAAATGGTCTCTCCGCTGTCAAGAGGGGGGTCACTAAAATGTTTTGCGGCCCCTCATGAGTTCAGATTTTTTGTGGCCCCCACCCCCATCAAAGTTGCCCAACCCTGTGCTGCTATAGAGTGACAAAACCACCCTCTCCTGATGCTCTACCGACACATTTTCTAATCCCAGAGGAGCAACATTGTGAGACTTCCAAGAACGCTTGTGAAACAGACCAGGCCGGGTTTAGGGGTTTGAGTGAATATTCTTCCTTAGTTGTTAATTTTCTCGAAATCTAAAGGCACAACCTAGATTCGAGCCAATGTCTTAAGTAGTTGAACCTTGTGAAAGTGACCAACTGATAGGTTTTCATTTTCGTCAAAAAATACTTTATATTGAAGGAGTGCATTTGAGTTGATGGCCTACACATGCGCAGTTGGGCATGAGACGCCAGTTAGACCCGATGATATGTTTCTACGCATGAGCTTAGCTTGGCCAATGTCAACATGACATCACCTACAAGTGTGATCAGGGATTTCTATTGGAGAAGCAGCCTTAGCCCGTCTACTGTACTGCCTTTGCTACAGATGTAAGGATTGCCGGCATGTGCTTTTGCTCAGAAATATATGACTTTAGTAAGTTCAATACAACTGGGAACTCTGGAAAAAAACAAGCTCCAACAGGGAAAAATAGTTTTGAACACTCGGAATTCCAAGTCGGAAACTCAAGCATCTTTCTAGAGCTCAGACTTTCCGACCTGAAGATCACCGACATCATGATTTGACCTTTTTTTTCTTCGAGTTCCAAGTTGTCTTTAAAGCCCCATTAGTCAGTGGCTGTAACATAGGGTTCAGCCAGGAGTTGGACAGTCGGAAGATCAAATGAAATGGTAGGAGGGTCCTCCCAGCTTCAAGTGGTGTCAGATCCTACTCCACAGTTGGAGTTTACTCGACACAGACATTAAAGATATACTCCTGTGTCCGTGAGAATCAGGGCTACCGCTCAATGCAAGCCATTTCGATCTACAGTGGCCACATGCATTTATAAGCTAAAATGACATTTGAAACTGGTACCAGAACCATGCAGGTCACCTAAACAGTGGACTTTACATCTGAGGTTTTAACCCACTTAACCCCACAATTTCACCATCATTGTTAAAGACCTAGTTATTTTGTTGCTTTGACAGTCATTTCTGAAGATGATTATTTATTTAATGTGATTTGTCCCTGATTTTAAGGTCAACCCTGTTACGTGAACTGAGCTTTCATTTAAAATGGACCATGAAACTATTGCCTTTTAAAATATTTGACATTGAAACAAACAAACATAAACTCAGCAAAAAAAGAAACATCCTCTCACTGTCAAATGCGTTTATTTACAGCAAACTTAACATGTAAATATTGGTATGAACAAAACAAGATTCAACAACTGAGACATAAATTGAACAAGTTCCACAGATATTTGAATAATATCAATTGAATAATGTGTCCCTGAACAAAGGGGGGGTCAAAATCAAAAGTAACAGTCTGTATCTGGTGTGGCCACTAGCTGCATTAAGTACTGCAGTGCATATCCTCCTCGTGCACTGCACCAGATTTGCCAGTTCTTGCCACATTCTTCCACCAAGGCACCTGCAAGTTCCCAGATATTTCCGATCCAACAGGTCCCAGACGTGCTCAATGGGATTGAGATCCGGGCTCTTCGCTGGCCATGGCAGAACACTGACATTCCTGTCTTGCAGGAAATCACACACAGAACAAGCAATATGGCTGGTGGCATTGTCATGCTGGGGGGTCATGTCAGGATGAGCCTGCAGGAAGGGTACCACGAGGGAGGATGATGTCTTCCCTGTAACACACAATGTTGAGATTGCCTGCAATGACAAGCTCAGTCCGATGATGCTGTGACACAACACCCCAGACCATGAAGGACCCTCCACCTCCAAATCGATCCCGCTCCAGAGAACAGGCCTCGGTGTGACGCTCATTCCTTCGACGATAAACGCAAATCCGACCATCACCCCTGGTGAGACAAAACTGTGACTCGTCAGTGAAGAGCACTTTTTGCCAGTCCTGTCTGGTCCAGCAACGATGGGTTTGTGCCCATAGGTGACATTGTTGCCTGTGATGTCTGTTGAGGACATGCCTTACAACAGACCTACAAGCCCTCAGTCCAGCCTCTCTCAGCCTATTGCAGACAGTCTGAGTACTGATGGAGGGAATGTGCGTTCCTGGTGTAACTCGGGCAGTTGTTGCCACCATCCTGTTCCTGTCCCACAGGTGTGATGTTCGGATGTACCGATCCTGTGCAGGTGTTGTTACACATGGTCTGCCACTGCGAGGACGATCAGCTGTCCATCCTGTCTCCCTGTAGCGCTGTTTTAGGCGTCTCACAGTACGGACAATGCAATTTATTACCCTGGCCACATCTGCAGTTTTCATAACTGTGACCTTAATTAATTGCCTACCGTCAGTAATCTGTTAGTGTCATAATGACCGTTCCTCAGGTGCATGTACATTAATTGTTTATGGTTCATTGAACACGCATGGGAAATAGTGTTTAAACCCTTTAGAATGAAGATCTGTGAAGTTATTTGCATTTTTACAAATTATCTTTGAAAGACAGGGTCCTGAAAAAGGAGTGTTTCTGTTTTTGCTGAGTTTACAATAGTCAAAACATAGTGTAAAAGCAGGTGAGCAGTTTCTATTTTTTGACATTTTCTGGTAAAAACTGAGCATGTCAAGCATAACACGTCAACCCCGTTACCCCTAGATAGGCTAGGAATGTTTTAATAATTAGGAATGTTTTAATAATTAAAAATGTTTTGGAAGCTTCAATTGCCCCTCATTGCTGCACACAACAAGCTTCAATTCCACATGTCACAATGGGATTTATGGCTGATTTAAAGATGCACTATGCAGAAATGGCTCTGCCAATTCTTGGTTGCTCAAATTCTAATTCAGTTAGCCCAATTTCAGTATTTGTGACAAAACAAGCAAGTATAGTGTAAAGAATCGTTGTACCATCTAAACTGCTATGAAATATATTTTCAATAATCAAAAATGTGTATTTTCAGCTGTTTGAAGCTGGTATACAAAAATGAAAGTAAATAAATGCAAAAACAAAATGTAAGATTGGGAAGCATAGAACAGCACAGATAGAACATATCTGTTTCTTAGACTTGCTTTCAATAAAGAATGACAGATCTATAACTCACATTTCTTTGCGAATCTGGTCAGGTCCCTAAAAAAAGTTACATATTGCAGCTTTAAGATGAAAACCTCAACACTATTACGGTCAACCCAGTTACTTAATGACACTTCATGGGCACTTACAATATGTTATTATTTGTGAAGTGAAACATGTGCTTTTATGGCAGAATGTGAAATGAATAGTTGACCACATTAGACTACACAAAATGTACTCTATTTGAGGAACGACCCGTGTGTTTAGGAATCATACTGTAGCGAGGACAGCTGCAAAGTGCACTCGCACACTGTAGTCACAGAGCTATTTATATTCTTTAGTATTGAATATTACTTGTGTGTTTGAGCAATTAAGTGGGATATACTGTCCACATGCTAGAATTGGCAGGAAAATACAATGGCTTACAATGGCTTAGATGGATTTAGGGTGATACTTCTAATCCCCATGTATTTATGAAGGACTCTAGCTTTGAAAGTGTTTATATAAAATATTTCTTACCAGCTATATTGCATAAAGTGGACAAGCAAATGAGGTTGTCAGTTCTTTGCATAGGTCAGCCAGGCTGTTTGACTCCATTTTCAGTAATACAAATACAAAATGTAAAATTTTACAGGCTTCATTGCAAGTAAATCCAATACTTATTTGGAAACCCCACAAGCAGCTGTCCATTTGTGACTCAAGACAAATCACATTACAGTGCAGACTGATCCAACTAGTTTAACATTTTTTTAAAACAAATACTTATTTACAATGGCGGCCTACCCAGGACGACGCGGGGCCAATTGTGCACCACCCTAAGGTCCCTGGTTCAAATCCAGGCTGTATCACAGCTGGATGTGATACAGCCTGGATTTGAACCAGGGACTGTAGTGGAGTCTCTTGCACTGAGATGCAGTGCCTGAGACCACTGCGCCACTTGGGAGCAGTTCAAAGGCATCTGGTCACTAAGAGCCTGCCTCAAAGTCCCAATGTACAAATACAATTACTGTTTAACTGTTAACTAACGCATAAGAGAGAAACTTTGCAAGTAGCTAGACATTTGTAGCTTTAATACAGACAAGGTAGAACCGGCCTATGGCACCCTGATACCCAATTTAAACGATCTAATGACAAGGCTTGTCCCAATAACAAGATTAAGACATGCCCAATCATCGGACTCTGTGCTTAACCAAAAGCATGGCTACATGAATCACTTAAAGCCAGCTCTCCCTCCCCCTGGGAAAGATATTTCCACAAAAGTGGTTTAGGATGTGACTCACTGGCTCTGCCAATGACAACAGCTCTCAGACAATTAGTGTATGAACATCAGGGTGCTTTGTCTGGAGAAAACCATACAGCTCTCATGTCCACACAAGAGAGCCATGGCTACAGTCTTGGTTGTGTGCAGAGAAAAGTGAGCATATTTTTGTGAAATATAGAAAGAAATAAATGAATCTACAAAGTCTTCTGGCTGGAATACAGTTTATTTCCTTGTTAAAGTCCCCCCATCTCTGGTTTCTTTTTCTCTACATGACTACATTTCTTAAAAATCAAATTTTATAACTAGGCCTACATACCACGAGTGTGCTCAACGACACACAGAAAGTACAACAGAACATTTTAGTAACAGTGCATGTGGATTAATCAAATGCCCACATTCTTGCAAAGCAAATCAGTTAATTGACTGCACTTTGGTTACTGCCCATTCCTGGTGGGCCGACGCAGTGCCATTGACTTGTATATCGTCTATAGTTCAACTGCTTCTCATCAGAAACAGAATGGTGCTGGTGAAGGTTGAGGTCTGGGCCAAACAAAGCAGTAGCACAAGGCAACCTCACACACAGGAAATGTTCAACTCAGCTACTTGATAAATGCAAATATTTATAAAATATTCCAAAACCATACACATATTGCAAACTGATATGAGTAAAGTATTCAGTCCACATATTCCATACAGTAGGTTTATCATTCACAGGGGCCTCATCCTTGTTGTTCGAGGTACACAGGTAAAACTTAAGCGCAACAAATATCATTTGTCACATATCACAGAGCAACAAATAACAAAAAAAAACTTGTTTAATCACCATTTAAGAATTTGGCTTGTGGCTTTTTGAAAAAAAAGTAACAAAATACCAACTTACATAGCATGTAAATAAACCGTTTTTTTTACCACTTAACCCATCACCATTGTGGAGTATGAGCCACCATGTGAGGAGCTTTTCAACTTACAGCAGAGGAGACCTGAGCTTGGGCAAGCCAGTGAACCATCCCCCACTGACAAAGCCACGAACCTAGGTGTGTGTGTTCCTTATGCGTAGGTTCCCCCTGTCATGAGAAGCTCGTAGGCAGGGTCACGGCTCCTACGGCACAGCACCACACAGGCACTCAGCATCCCAAATACCTAGGAAAGGAAAACACCAGGGGTTGAAGTAATATAATAATAATATATGCCATTTAGCAGACGCTTTTATCCAAAGCGACTTACAGTCATGTGTGCATACATTCTACGTATGGGTGGTCCCGGGGATCGAACCCACTACCCTGGCGTTACAAGCGCCATGCTCTACCAACTGAGCTACAGTGTAGTGTCATCCATGTCTTCCATCCATCCAAAAGCAGCCCCCTGGTAGTCAAATGAACGGAATGAAAAGGGGTAAATCCAACAAATGACATGCAGTCTTAATCCACTCAATTTCCCACTGCCTCCAGAATCTGATTATGAACATTATAACAAATCAAAGTAACTAATATATTAAGTCAATGCAAATTGGCAGGGGACGTTTCCTTTAGGCTCCATTTAGCCTAGTTTGAGATGTCCTTGTGGCCATGCCATTTCCCCTTTTCCAGAAATTCCTATATGCATTTTCCCTGTCCCCACGAAACAGTCCCCTCTAGGCCCTGTTCCTTGAGGCTCTGGTGGAGTGTGGCTGGGGGTTGACATAATAATGGCAAACCCAGGCCCATTCAGCCTCCATAATGAATCACTTCATGAGTCATACCATAGGGATGTGCAGGGGGGGGGGGTCACATGATGGAACAACCCATCCATTAGTTGAACGAAAGAGGGATGATGGAATTGGTTCTGTACCTGAATTGCAGCGAACGTCAGTGCAGCCCAGATGACATACATCATTATCTCCTTTAGTTTCTTCACAACAAGGGCTTCACATCCCTGGAAACACACAAACAGTACATTGTGTAAGAGAATCAATGTGAATGTTATGCATGAGAGCAAAGCATAGGTATGTGTTGGACAATCTCGTACCTCTGGATAGAGGTCTCCAGGACGGGCTAGAGAGCCTGTACAGTTGCTGACATTAGGTTTGCAGCAGCTCACTGGTACACTGTTGTTTTGAAACTCATTAAACCAGCGTGTGTTCATCCAGTCTGAGTAAGTGTGAATTCCACAACAATGGAGCTGCAGGCATGACAAATGGTGATGGTTAACACTAGATCATTTCAATACAGCTTTAAATAACTTAACTGTTACACAAAACATTAATTGCCCAAGTTACATTCTATCACCTGTCTTTGCACGTAGTCAATGGCACGGCTTGAGGCATCTGCATTGGTGCCATTGTACTCATTGTACACCTTCTGGATGGAGTGATTGACCTCATCTTCAACCTGTAAACAAACAGGTTACTGGGCTTAACGGGACAATCTTACATAACCTCAATGCATTCTGATGAATACTAGGCTACTATAGTGAATCACCACTTAAGACAACACTTTCTCCATTCATGGGAAGACTAAATATAAAAGATACATTTCATACTAGAACATTTTTTATATTGTTAAATGAAAAAAGTTTCACATTGGAACATATCCAGATAATTGGTATCCTGAACAAAATCTGATTTTCACAAATGTAACCTTGATCAATATGTACTTCACTTACACACCTTCGATCTGTAAATATAACCAAGAACCACCACAGCCACTTCAGTCACAAACACCAGCAGGAGAATGATGACAAACTGTGGTGAAAAGAGAAAGAATTAAACGTAAGAAACTCCTGAAAATAAAAGAGTCCCTAAGGCAGACAGGAACATTTTAAGATCTCCAGCATTTATTTGGGGCAGCAGGTAGCCTAGTGGTTAACCAAAAGGTTGCTGGATCGAATCCTCGAGCTGACAAGGTAAAAATCTGTCATTCTGTCCCTGAACAAGGCAGTTAACCCACTATAAGATGGGAAATAAGTCACATTTAAATCAACACTTTAATGAAGGATTATCCAACATAAAAGGTGAAATACAATTATTTTTAAAAACATGATACAAAAGCTCTCTGCTGGCCAGTCTTCTGGCCAACAGGATTACTGAGGGAGTTCTGAGACCAGTTAAAATGTTGTAGTAGTAGAGGATAAGGCAACATTCACTGCAGGGCTCTAAAGCGCAACCATTTTACTTGCAATGATTACTTCACTGCACCGAAGCCCGAGTGCCATTGGGAATACATTGAGCGCAGATTCATGACAGTCACACTCGTACCATTACTACAAAGAAAACGTTGTTACCTCAAATATTTTTCATTGTGCTCCTAAATTTCTTTGTGTGAGCCTACATTTCATTTTTGTGTGAGCCTACATTTTTGTGTGAGCCTACATTTTTCAACTTATGCGCACACGTGCTCCCTGTAAAAAACATCAGCGTAGAGCCCTGCACTGACCGTTATAAGGCCACAGCGGCTTTCTCGTATTGTGGCACAGCATCCAATAAGACCGATGATGAAAAGGAGGCCTCCAACTGCAATTATGGTCACAGCAGGGATAAGGGTGTACACATCCTCAAAGAAGTGGTCGTAGTCATCATAGGTGATGAACACGTAGGCTCCAACATAGCACAAAATCCCTGCTGCTGCCTGTTTTATGGGGGGAGAGAGTATTAAATCACACACAAAAAAAAAACATATTATAAAACAAAAAAAAAGGTTCAAATCAGTGTGGCCTCAGAGGCCAATCTTGAGCATGCTATGGGCTAAGGATGAGCTAAAAGACATGTTTGTCTGACACAAAAGCATACAACTTTACAACCATCCCATTGGCATTATAATAACTCAATCCTTCAAATTGGAATTATTTGATTTCTTACTGACTGGCAAAGACCATTGTGTTAATTGCTCTCAAGCCTCATTTTAGTTGAAGGCATTCAGTTGTACAATTGACTAGGTGTCCCCCTTTCCCTTTATATCCTAACATATGGAAGTTTAGAAAAAGAGCTGCCAACAAAACACTTTATGTTGAGGACCCACTTACAGTATGGCTATTAGGCTACCGTTTCATTTTATGGGAATGGGCATTTAGAAAGATACAAATACATTGGCTGGGACAAAGGGGGCACAGAAGCCCAGCATGAAACTCCCTGATTCTAGCCGCAGTAGCCAAAGCAACCAGACAAAGAAAGGCAGAGAACAAAAGGAAATGTTCAGCTAGCTAACGTTAGTTACATGTAAAAGGGATAGCAACATGACTGCAAGAACATTGCACTATGTAGTAACCCAAAGGCCCAAACAGTATATTGAAGATAAAAATAGACAAACAGACACATGGCCTAGGTTGCATTGAATGGTAGTAAGTAGCAGGTTGCTGCGTATAATGTTGTGGATGAGAATTTGCGCATTCTCGAACGACACAGATGTCGTCTTAACTTACCCAAAAAATGAGGTTCAGAAAGACCAGCACTGTCTTTGATGAGGTAATACCACACTGACCCATGTTTAAAATAAGGATTCTCTATTACAGTAAAAACGTATTTGTGAACTAACTGGCTATATCCTCCTGCGTTTACAATCCATGCCTGACTGGAGTGGATTCTTTCTCCCACACACCGGAGTCTTAGCATCACATAAACCAGCTGTATGTCATGTGACCCGATGAGCTGGTCATCCTTGCGGTGTGTATAATAACACCGATTAAAAGGATCTAACCCTCTTTTTTTATGTCGCCTAAAATGACATACCCAAATCAAACTACCTGTAGCTCAGGACCTGAAGCAAGGATATGCATATTCTTGATACCATTTGAAAGAAAACACTTCGAAGTTTGTGGAAATGTTAAATTAATGTAGGAGATATAACACATAAGATCTGGTAAAAGATAATACAAAGAAAAAAAACTGTTTTTTTGTTGTTGTTCCATCATCTTTGAAATGCAAGCGAAAGGCCATAATGTATTATTCCAGGTTTGTACAATATAGATTTTGTCCACTAGATGGCAGCAGTATATGTGCAAAGTTTTCGACTGATCCAATGAACCATTGTAGTTCTGTTCAAAATGTTGTATTAAGTCTGCCCAAATGTGCCAATTTGGTTTATTGATACATTTTGAAGCTCATAACTATGCACTTTCCTCAAACAATAGCATGGTATTATTTCACTGAAATAGCTACTGTAAATTGGACAGTGCAGTTAGATTAACAATAATTTAAGCTTTCTGCCCATATCAGATATGTCTATCAGATATGTCTATGGGAAATGTTCTTGTTACTTACAACCTCATGCTAATAACAATAGCCTATGTTAGCTCAACCGTCCCACGGGGCCACACCGATCGGTTAGCGGTTAACCAGTTACATGCAGCCTGGTCTAGGCCAATAGGAAAGCCTCATAATTTGCAGTGAGTGATCAACAGCATCAAAAGCGTTTGACACGTCAATAAAGAGGGCAGCACAATGTTGCCTTTTAACCATACAGTTAAACACATCATTTATAACCAGGGATGCAGCAGAGAGTGCTATGACCTGGTCTAAAATTCGACTGATGTACATTTAGAATTCATTTCAAAGATAAGAAACATTTTAGCTGAGATTTATTCAGGATTCTAATATTTTACCTTGGAGAAAAAGTTTAGAAACAGGGCTATAATTATTTAGGTCACAAGGGTCACCACCTTTGTGAAGGGGGAATACATGGGCCACCTTCCAAACCTTGGGGATAAAAAATATGGGTTAATGATTCAGCAATCAGGGGAGCAGAGAACTGCAGCAAAAATGGATCAAGCACATCAGCCCTAGTGGATTAAAAAAAAGTGTATCTTAAAATTAAGCAAGGCATCTAGCACATTACATGTAGTAAACTGTTGAAATGAAAACAACTAGAAGTTGACGGGTTAACACTCAAGTCAGCTAGAGAATGGCAGAAGGAAGAGAAGTCGACTGACTGACCAGAGTCAATTAATTCACTGTTTCTCTCAAATAAAAAGCCTGCTGAGGTAAAATAATGATTGTCTTTAATTCTTTAATTTACAATCTGTAGAAACTATGAGAATAGAAAGATTCAGAACTTTTTTGAAACATCACAGCACAGTTGAAAAATATATGGCAAATAGAAATCCAATACGGATAGTGTTAAGCGGTAGATGTAAGCAGTTGAGTGGAGCTGAAGGGTGGGAGTTAAAACAAACAAAAGATAACTATTTGTCATGGCTTTTGGGTAACTGGTGAAAAGGAGTCAGGTGCAGGAGAGTTGAGATGCGTGGACAAGGTAATTAAATCACAAAAAAACACCAGTATAGAAACAATACAACAGTGCGTGAAATATACCGGTACCACGAATAAACGGGCGTAAGTATAAAACCCGGCACAAAATACCAGCCGACAGAATCAGCCATCTACATAGAACAAACACGCACACAAACATGGGGGACACCAGAGGGTTAAATAATGAACATGTAATGGGGGAATTGAAACTAGATGTGTAAAAACCAAAGACAAAACAAATGGAAAATGAAAAGTGGATCGGTGATGTCTAGAAGGCCAGTTACGTCGACCGCCGAATGCCGCTCGAACAAGGAGAGGGACCAACTCCGGCGGAAGTCGTGACAGTACCCCTTCCCCCCCCTTGACGCAAAGCTCCAGCTGTGCGCCGACACCGGCCTCTGGGACGACCCGGAGGGCGATCCGGATGGAGACGGTGGAAATCCCACAGTCCTCCACCAGCACCCAGCATCGCTCATTCAGACCATACCCCTCCCACTCCACGAGGTACTGAAGGCCCCTCCCCCGACGCCTCGAGTCCAGTATGGATCGGACTGCATACACCGGGGCCCCCTCGATGTCCAGAGGGGGCAGAGGAACCTCCCGCAGCTCAGACTCCTGGAGTGGACCAGCTACCACTGGCCTGAGGAGAGACACATGGAACGCGGAGTTAATACGGTAATCTGGGGGAAGCTGTAAACTGTAACAAACCTTGTTCACTTTGCTCGGGACTTTGAATGGCCTCACAAACCGCGGACCCAGCATCCGGCAGGGCAGGCGGAGGGGCAGGTTTCGGGTCAAGAACCAGATCCGGTCCCCCGGTGTGAACACCGGGGCCTCACTGCGGTGGCGGTCTGCACTGGCCTTCTGACACCTCACGGCTCGCTGAAGGTACACATGAGCGGCATCCCACGTCTCTTCCGAGCGCCTAAACCAGTTGTCTACCGCATGAGCCTCGATCTGGCTCTGATGCCACGGCGCCAGAACCGTCTGGTACCCCAGTATGCACTGGAAAGGGCAGATGTTGGTAGAGCAGTGGCGGAGCGAGTTCTGGGCCATCTTTGGCCAGGATATGAACGCCGCCCACTCCCCCGGCCCGTCCTGGCAGTAAGACTGCAGAAACCTACCCACATCCTGGTTTACTCTCTCCACCTGCCCGTTACTCTCGGGGTGAAAACCTGAGGTTAGGCTGACCGAGACCCCCAGAGGTTCCATCAACACCCTCCAGACCCTCAACGGGAACTGGGGACTCCAATCAGACACTATATCCTCAGGCACCCCGTAGTGCCGGAAGACGTGAGTAAAGAAGACCTCCGCAGTCTGTAGGGCCGTAGGGAGACCAGGCAAAGAGAGGAGACGGCAGGACTTAGAAAACCGATCCACAACAAACAGGATCGTGGTGTTACCCTGTGAGGGAGGTAGATTCATCAGGAAGTCCACCGACAGGAGCGACCACGGCCGTTGCCGAATGGATAAGGGTTGTAAATTCCCTCTGGGCAGGTGCCTAGGGGCCTTGCACTGGGCGCACACCGAGTAGGAGGAAACATCACGTCCTTAGCCAAGCTGGACCACCAGTACTTCCCACTAAGGCAACACAATGTCAGACCGATGCCAGGATGACCAGAAGAGGGTGACGTGTGGGCCCAATAGATCAAACGGTCGTGGACATCAAATGGAACGTACAGATGCCCAGCTGGACACTGGGGGGGAGTGGGCTCTGTACGTAACGCCAGCTCGATGTCCGTGTCCAGCTCCCACACTACCGGTGCCACCAGGCAAGAGGCTGGGAGTATGGGAGTGGGATCCATGGACCACTCCTCTGTGTCTGAACCCTCTGTGCCTTCGTGTTCTGGGAACCCGGTCTGTAGGACATGGTGAAAACAAAACGGGTAAAGAACATGGCCCACCTTGCCTGGCGAGGGTTCAGTCTCCTTGCCGCCCGGATGTACTCCAGATTGCGGTGGTCCGTCCAGATGAGAAAAGGGTGTTTAGCCCCCTCAAGCCAATGTCTCCACGCCTTCAAAGCCTTAACAACAACCAACAACTCCCAGTCCCCCACGTCATAGTTTCGCTCAGCCTGGCTGAGCTTCTTCGAAAAGAAGGCACAGGGGCGTAGCTTTGGTGGTGTACCCAAGCACTGAGAGAGCACGGCTCCTATCCCTGCTTTGGACACGTCCACCTCCACTATGAACGCTAAAGAGGGATCCGGATGAGCCAGCACGAGAGCTGAGGTAAACAGAGCCCTCAGCTGACCAAAAGCCCTCAGCTGACCACTGCAAACGAACCGGTCCCCCCTTCAGCAGTGAGGTAATGGGAGCCATTACCTGGATAAACCTCCGGTAGTAGTTGGAAAACCCTAGAAACCGCTGCACGTCCTTTACCGTGGTGGGAGTCGGCCAATTACGCACGGCTGTAATGTGGTCACTCTCCATCTCCACCCCTGATGTAGAAATGCGATACCCTAGGAAGGAGACTGTTGGAAAAACAGGCATTTCTCAGCCTTGATGTACAGGTCATGCTCCAACAGTTGATCAAGCAACCTGCACACCAGGGACACATGCTCGGCGCATGTAGCGGAGTATATCAGAATGTCTTCGATATACACCAATACACCCTGCCCGTGCAGGTCCTGGAAAATCTCATCTACAAAGGCCTGGAAGAGCATTGATCAACCCGTACGGCATGACGGGGTACTCATAGTGCCCTGAGGTAGTACTAAATGCCATCTACCACTCATCCCCTCCCGGATAAGCACCAGGTTGTAAGCACTCCTGAGATCCAAATTTGTGAAGAAGCGCGTCCCGCGCATTGACTCGATATCACTGGCTATGAGAGGCAGCGGGTAACTGTACCTCACAGTGATTTGGTTGATGCCTCAATAGTCAATACACGGGCACAGACCTTAATCCTTCTTCTTCACAAAAAAAGAAACTTGAGGAGGCAGGTGAAGTGGAAGGCCGAATGTACCCCTGCCCCAGAGATTCGGAGACATATGTTTGTTTCCATAGCCGCCATCTCCTCTTGTGACAGGGGATACACGTGACTCCTGGGAAGTGCTGCGTCTACCAGGAGATTTATCGCACACACCCCCCGTTGATGGGGTGGTAATTGAGTCGCCTTCAATTGACAAAAGGCGAGAGCCAAATCGGCATATTCAGAGGGGATGCGCACGGTGGAGACCTGGTCTGGACTTTCCACCATAGTAGCAGCACTGACTGAAACCCCTAAACACCTCCCCGAGCACTTTCGTGACCAGCCCGTGAGAACCCCCTGTTGCCACGAAATAGTGGGGTCATGACAGGCCAACCAGGGTAGGCCCAGCACCTTTGGAAACGCAGGAGAATCAATAAGGAATAGACTGATTCTCTCCTTGCGACCATCCTGCGTAACCATGCCCAGTGGAGCGATGGCCTCCCTAATTAGCCCTGACCCTAATGGTCGACTATCTAGGGCGTGCACAGGGAAGGGCATATCCACAGGAACAATGTGGATCCCTAAACTATGGGCAAATGATCTGTCAATAAAATTCCCAGCTGCGCCTGAATCTACTAGCACCTTATGCTGGGAATGCGGGAAAAACTCAGGAAAATTAATAAACAAAAACATGTGAGCAACAGGGGGCTCTGGGTGAGCCTGGTGCCGACTCACCTGGGGTGACACATGAGTGCCCTGCCTGCTGCCTCGACTCCCAGAGGAACCTCCCCAGCACCAACCGGCAGTGTGCCCTCTGCTGCCACAGATGGTGCATGGAACGGCTCCTCCTCCGGTCGCCCTAAGTGCAGCACCTTCCAACTCCATGGGCATTGGAGCGGTGGTGCTGGGGGACGGAATCAACCGACCCCGATCTGGACATCCGTGGGTAGCAAGCAGGTCATCCAGCCGGATGGACAGGTCCACCAGCTGGTTGAATGTGAGAGTGGTGTTTCTGCAGGCCAACTCCCAACAGACGTCCTCGCGCAGACTGTACTGGTAGTGATTGTAGTGTGTGCAAACCTGGTCAAGAACTACAGGAAACATATGATCTCGGAAATTGCAAACAAAGGTTTTGGTACCAAATATTAAGTTCTGCTTTTCTAATGTAAATACTTATGTCATGCAATAAAATGCAAATTAATTACTTAAAAATCATACAATATGATTTTCTGGATTTTTGTTTTAGATTCGTCTCTCACAGTTGAAGTGTACCTATTGTCACGTTCCGTCCTTTATTTCCTTTGTTTTGTCATTATTTAGTATGGTCAGGGCGTGAGTTGGGTGGGCAGTCTATGTTTGTTTTTCTATGTTTTGGGGTATTTCTATGTTTCGGCCTAGTATGGTTCTCAATCAGAGGCAGGTGTCATTAGTTGTCTCTGATTGAGAATCATACTTAGGTAGCCTGGGTTTCACTGTGTGTTTGTGGGTGATTGTTCCTGTCTCTGTGTTTTAAACCAGATAGGGCTGTTTTGGGTTTTCACGTTTCTTGTTTTTGTTAGTTTGTTCATGTGAAGTGATTTATTAAAACATGAATCAAAATAACTACGCTGCGCTTTGGTCCGCCTCTCCGTCAATGGAAGAAATCCCTTTCACCTATGATAAAAAATGACAGAGCTCTACATGCTTTGTAAGTAGGAAACCGGCAATATCGGCATTGTATCAAATACTTGTTCTCCCCACTGTATATACGTGTGTGTGTGTGTGTGCACTGTACAGTACCAGTAAAAGTTTGGACACACCTACTCATTCAAGGGTTTTTCTTTATTTTCCCTATTTTTCCATAATAGTGAAGACATCAAAACTATGAGATAACACATATGGAATCATGTAGTAACACAAAAAGTGTTAAACAAATCAGAATATTTTTGAGATTCTTCAAAGTAGCCATCCTTTGCCTTGATGACAGCTGTGCACACTCTTGGCATTCTGTCAACCAGCTCCATGAGGTAGTCATGTAACGGATGTGAAATGGCTAGCTAGTTAGCGGTGGTCTGCGCTAATAGCGTTTCAATCGGTGACGTCACTTGCTCTGAGACCTTGAAGCAGTGGTTCCACTTGCTCTGCAAGGGCCACGGCTTTTGTGGAGCGATGGGTAACGATGCTTCGAGGGTGACTGTTGATGTGTGCAGAGCGTCCCTGGTTCGCACCCAGGTCGGGGCGAGGGGACAGACGTCAAGTCTTTACTGTTACATTGATGGTGTTGACCCGGATCACTGGTTGCTGCGGGAAAAGGAGGAGGTCAAAAGGGGGTTGAGTGTAACGGATGTGAAATGGCTAGCTAGTTAGCAGTGGTGCGCACTAATAGCGTTTCAATTGGTGACTTCACTTGCTCTGAGACCTTGAAGTAGTGGTTCCCCTTGCTCTGCAAGGGCCGCGGCATTTGTGGAGCGATGTGTAACGATGCTTCGAGGGTGACTGCTGTCTGTGTGCAGAGGGTCCCTGGTTTGAGCCCAGGTTGGGACGAGGAGACGGACGGAAGCTATACTGTTACAGTCACCTTTGTTTTGCTCACTCAACGTCAACAAAACAAAGGAGATGATCGTGAAATTCAGGAAACAGCAGAGGTAGCACCTCCCTGTCGGGCTGCATCTTGTCAGACTGTATCACCGCCTGGTACGGCAACTGCACCGCCCGCAACCGCAGGACTCTCCAGAGGGTAGTGCGGTCTGTCCAACGCATCACCGGCGCAAACTACCTGCCCCCAGGACACCCACAGCACCCGATGTCACAGGAAGGCCTCCAAAAAGATTATCAAGACAACAATAACCCGAGCCACTGCCTGTTCACCCTGCTATCATCCAGAAAGCGAGGTCAGTACAGGTGCATCAAAGCTGGGATCAAGAGACTGAAAAACAGCTTCTATCTCAAGGACATCAGACTGTTAAACAGCCATCACTAGCATATTAGAGGCTTCTGCTTATATACATAGAGTTGAAATCACTGGCCACTTTAATAAATGGAACACTAGTCACGTTAATAAGGTTTACATATTTTGCATTAGTCATCTCATACTATATTATATTCTATTATATTCTACTGTATTTTAATCTACGCTGCTCTGACTTTGCTCGTCCATATATTTATATATTCTTAATTCCATTCCTTTACTTAGATTTGTGTGTGTGATTTTTGGTTCCAACCGCTGTGTCTTTGTGAGATGCAGACTAGGTGAACTGTCACGCCCTGACCATAGAGAGCCTTTGTTTCTCTATGGTATAGTAGGTCAAGGCGTGACTGGGGGGTATTCTAGTTTATATTTTCTATGTGAGGTTCTAGTTTAGTATTTCTATGTTGGTGATTTGTATGATTCCCAATTAGAGGCAGCTGATAATCGTTGTCTCTAATTGGGGATCATATTTAAGTAGCATTTTTCCCCACCTGTGTTGGTGGGATATTGTTTATGTGTAGTTGCATGTTAGCACTGCATTGTTGTTTCGGTTAGTCGTTATTGTTTTATGGTTCACTTACTTTAAATAAAAAGATGTGGAACCCAACACTGCACATTGGTCCTAGTATGCTTCCAATGATTGTGACAGTGAACGGATGATCTCCACATGTGTGGTTCCCACCATTAAGCATGGAGGAGGTGTGGGGGTGCTTTGCTGGTGACACTGTCTGTGATTTATTTAGAATTCAAGGCACACTTAACCAGCATGGCTACCACAGCATTCTGCAGCGATATGCCACCCCATCTGCTTTGCGCTTCGTGGGACTATCTTTTTTTTTACAACGGGACAATGACCCAACACACCTCCAGGCTGTGTAAGGGCTATTTTACCAATAAAGAGAGTGATGGACTGCTGCATCAGATGACCTGGCCTCCACAATCACTCTACCTCAACCCAATTGAGATGGTTTTGGATGAGTTGGACTGCAGAGCGAAGGAAAAGCAGCCAACAAGTGCTCAGCATATGTAGGAACTCCTTCAAGACTGGCTGAGAGAATGCCAAGAGTGTGCAAAGCTGTCATCAAGGCAAAGGGGGTGGCTACTTTGAAGAAATAGAAATCTAAAATATATTTTGATTTAACACTTTTTTTGGTTACTACATGATTCCATCTGTGTTATTTCATAGTAGTGATGCCTCTAGCACTGTGATGCAGTGCCTTAGACCGCTGTGCCACTTGGGAGGCCCCTGTTTTCCAACAGAGATGGAGCTTAAAAAGTAACTGGATTTAGCTTTCTTAATCTAGATAGTACATCTGTTTCTCTATTGTCTGAAAGACTGCCAGTCCACTACGAGTCTGTTTTCCTTCCTTTGGCCCTGATCTGATTTCTCATCTGAATGAGCTCAGAAAGATCTAACACTTAGTGTTCTGAGCTATCTTTGACACTGAATATATATATATATATATATATATTTATTTTATTTTATTATTTAACCTTTATTTAACTAGGCATTTTAACTTTTCCTCTGAGTAGTTTAAAAGGGGCATGTTTATCTGCCAGAGGAATAAATATGGTGGATGCATATTCTAAAGCCAACTCAGGGTCAGGAATACTGGAGACAGTGGCTAAATCAGAGTAAGAACATGCCATGTAAAAACCCTTGAGGAGAAAACTTGCTGTTTCGTATCTCTAATACATACTATGGGACAATGATCACTGAGATCATATGCAAATGATCCATTATACAAATATTTACTGGGGTTATTAGTAAGAATTAAATCAGGAGTCAACAGGGGTTTTCACATTTAGCCGTGTGGGTTTTGAGATCAATTCAGTCTGATTAAAATCAATGCATATACTTTTAAATTCATCTGAGGCCGGGATAGCCAGTCCAGATTCAAATCCCATAAAATGACCAACTCCGAGTACAGAAAATGTGTTAAACACTCTGATATAGCATTAATAGCATCCACCATGGTAGCAGGGGGGGCGGTAAATCCCAGTAACAACAATGTGTATTCTGGTTTATTGACACATCGACAACCAGGTTATCGCATTTATTGGGAACAAAAATATTTAAAGATTGGGACACCATGAAATGAGATTTTACATTATGGCCACTGCTCCCGTTTTTTGTAATCAGTCACAAATAAATTATAATAATTTACTTCAATGTCTTTGTCAGAGACAGAACAATTTATCCATGTTTCAGAGAGAACCAGAAGTCCTGTACCCTCATGTCAAAAATCCTCATCGAATATTCAGAAATGTATTAAAGTAATTATATGTATCCACCAATCCAAAGAGAGGAATAGGCGAAAGCTTGACACCCCACCGTGCTTCTTTGTGGACAACGACTCCTATTGTTTGGGAGGAGAGACGAGTATCTTGTCAGTATATCCGTAATCTTTGCTAGCGCTGGAAGTACAGGAAGCAGCGATAACGTCATAACTATATCCAAAAACATGGCAGACGTTGGATGAACATATGTTAATATCTTTGGCTGAGTGATAAAAAAAATCGGCCTCAGCGACAATTATTTAAATCAAGGGGCCAGGATTCAGGTCTAGAGGCACGGTTTTGACTGCTCCTACAGATTTACTTTAATAAATTGTGATTGACTGACTGATCTAGAATGGAAAGGAGTGGGTGCTCAACCAAAGTGAGTCTAGGAGATGGTTCACCACAAACAATTATAGGTTTTAGTAAGCAAGTTGAAAGGATTGACATTTCGGCCTTCAGAATAAACACAAAGGGTATGGACAAGTTAATATAGGACAGGGGTGGGCAATTCCAGTCCTCAAGGGCCTGATTGGTGTCACAGTTTTGCCTCAGCTCCAGCTAACACACCTGACTCCAGTAATCAGTTAATCATGATCTTCAGTTTAGAATGCAATTTGATTAATCAGCTGTGTTTGTTAGGGATGGAGAAAAAGTGTGTCACCAATCAGGCCCTCGAGGACTGGAGTTGCCCACTCCTGATATAGGGCATGAGGAAGACGATTAGGGATAAACTCTATTCAGCTGGTGGTGCTAATGAGAGATGGAATGGTACAGGGTGGTACTCAGGGTGTGGGGTACTATGGTCAATGTCTCCACCCAGTGATGAGATACAGAAGTCTAAGCTCCCTCCATGTGTAAACATTAAGTGCAAATAAGTCCAAAAAAGGGATGGGGCCCTTCACAAAAGCATACTATAGTCCTTTCCTAGGTTAAGATCTCTGGGGACTAAAGTCTCTAAGGAATGGATCCAGAACGTCTCTCTGGACTTTGCGTTTGTCAACATCATCACCACATTTGTTTTTGCTGACTTGTTCAATTCCAAACTAAAATAACTCACAAAGTGAGTGTCCCCGCTATTTGAAATGGAGGGTCACTGTGCTGTTGGGGTCAGCATATCGAATGGCACTTTGGTGCTCACCCATTCTAGTGTGTAACTCCCTTGAGGTCTCTCCTATGTAAAATGAGCTGCACTGGCAGCGAATCACATAGATCACGTTGCGAGAATTGCAATTGATGGTACTTTTTATTTTTATGCCTCGACCCGATCTGGGGTGCGAGAAACTTATTATACTTTGGGTGTACTGGCAGGTTGAATAAAGGGACATGGATAAATATATATGTTATATACATGTATTAATTATGAAGAACATGGAAAAGTTTATATATGTTTTTCCATTGCATAATAAAACAGTTTTAACCATAACATCCAACAGAATTCACTCCAATGAGTTCTACAACCCAAAGTAGAGAAGGATAACTTAGTGTTCACTCAGTTAATTTACAGGTCTCAAATATATAATTTCATTTTAAAGAGGTCTATTTCTCATAATCATTTAGTTTGAATTAAATTTCATAGAATTTCATCATAAGAATATATTCGTCACCGGCTCTGAGTAAGAGTAAGAGAAACTAAAATCAGCATGTGTTCCAAATATTTTATCCCAGTGGCTGAAGTATGGTGCAATGTTCTTGTTGAGTTTCTGATGGTGCACATCATGATGGGCCCTCGATAAATACTGAAAGGTATCAGATGAGATGTGGACCAAGGAAAATCATAACCGCAGTGATCCTCCACGGACACATAGACATGGAGCACCATAAAGACACATGTGGTGAGAAGGTGGCATCTCAGGATGACAGAATTCAGGGTGGTCCAAAAGCACACTGTGACCAGCTTCCACCCTCCCAGGCATTGTGTAGCCAGAACAAAGAGAGCTGAGTAGTTGTGGTGGATGGAAAGTGATGTACAACCAGTGGTGCAGCAGGTGCCAGATGAAGTACTGGAAGTCAAAGAGCAGAAGGTTTCCCGTCACTCCAGTGATGAGCTCCACTAGAGTTGGGACTTGGTCTGGCAGTGTCACCGGTGGTCTCCATGTCCACTGAGCCACACTTGCAGGAAGCACAAGGAGCATATGGTTATGCAGCCTGATGCCAGCACAATGCAATAGCATGGAAGGTGTTGGCCGCCGGCTCGGCTGGATCTTGAACTCTGGACCCATGGCCATCTGTCCCCTATGATGTCACACGTCAGGATGGGGAGGCAGAACAGAAAGTATGAAGACACATTCAAAACAATGGGGAAAAGAGGATACCTCAAAGAGTTCCTGTGATTGGGCCTGACACTGTTCCAGAGAGGCTGAAGAGAGGAGTCATTTCCCAGGTCGATTCCCAGGCCTGAAAATGTATCTACTACTAGATCCATCCTGCTTTTGTAAAATAAAGAATGTAAATGGTGTCCATTCCCTTGTACTTAACGTGTAATAAATGTGAATGTGGAAGCCAGGTGCATTGACCAATAAAGACTGCTCCTCTCCCTGAATGTCCAGTATCCACTAACATGGTTCTAAATTATTTATATTGTAACTCTTTTCATTCTCAGGTTATACAACAGTCAGGGATGTAATGTATATGACCAACCAATGTCTTGATTGTTAGTATGTGTGCAGGCCTACAGCAGTATTCCATTACATTTTTCCTTTGATTATTTTCACTAGCACACAAAATGCGAATTATTATTATACATTGGGTTATTCAATTAATCACAGGGTAGAGATTATCCTCAGGTTCGCCTCATTAAATTATTGTTAAAGTATTGTGTGAGTTTTTATGGGTAAAGTCCTACCTTATAAAAAAAATCATAACAGCTGTGACGGAAACAGGAAATGTCTGTACAATTTCCCGACAGATCATTTGTTTGTTCAACATGGTGGGATATTTTTGTGTTGGTGAAATTAATTATGCACACATATTGATATAATAACCATTATATCAAAGTAAGTTGGTTTGATGTTTCAGGAGTCGTAGTCGGAGAACCAACCATACAGTTTATTAGGCTAAATATAAAATACGTTATTATGAACTTCACAGGGTTGTGAAAGTGCAAGGTTCTCTTGGTGCTCCTTTCCAATAAATATCGAGGGTCTTATTCTTGTAACATGATGATCGATGCTTGGTAGAGTTGAAAATGCGATGGAAACACATTGAACTTTTAATTTTTATTCTGTACAAGAAAAAGTAAATTTTGTGTGCACTACGTCATTATGCACTGATTTTATCCGCAACGGGTCAATTTTGTGGAAACGCCACTGGTAGGAAAATGCACATATCATCAGATGCCGATTCTAGAGTATTCACATGAAAATGTGGCAACAATTGGATGGACTGTATACATTCTATGCAGCAATTTATGGTGCGAGCTGTGTCCATCTCACTCCATACCAGGAGGGGGCAATAAAGTATAAGAATTGTCTTCACTGCCCATGGAGCACAGAGGAAGGAAAAACAACGACAGCCATTGGACTTTGGCTGCAGCTACTGAATCTACTGAATGCAACAAAGTAACATCAACTTTACGGATACAAACGTATAGCAAATAGCTACATGGAACGTTCACCTGTAAACAGCGTTGAGGTACTGTACTTAAAAAAAAATGTAATAGTGTTGTTGGGCTAACTTATTCAAAATAAGTGCCATATTTTGATATTTTAGCTGATCATGGCAAGAAGGGATGCAGTTATTTGTCAAAGTGACGTCAAAAGTCGCGTCGAGGATTCTGTTTACATTTTAGATAACACTAACCCCTTTCTTAACCTTAACCTGCTAAGTAGTCACTGCTGACATTAGCTGCATCCCATCTAGTCAACCATTTCATGTGTGTTATGATTTCGCTAGCTAGTAGTAGTAGGCCTACAGTACAGAAGATGGACACTGGAGGCTATTTCTAGTGAAAGAGGTTAGTTTGATATACAGTGCATTCAGGAAGTATTCAGACCCCTTCACTTTTCCACATCTTGTTACGTTACAGCCTCATTCTAAAATTGATTAAATAAAAATGTTTGTCATCAATCTACACACTACCCCATAATGACTAAGCGAAAACATAAATACCTTATTTACATAAGTATTCAGACCATTTGCTGTGAGTCCTGTTTCCATTGATCATCCTTGATGTTTCTACAACTTGATTGGAGTCCACTTGTGGTAAATTCAATTGATTGGACATGATTTGGAAAGGCACACACCTGTCTTTATAAAGTCCCACAGTTGGCAGTGCATGTGGAGCAAAAACCAAGCCGTGAGGTCGAAGGAATTGTCCGTATAGCTCAGAGACAGGATTGTGTCAAGATACCAAAACATTTCTGCAACATTGAAGGTCGCCACGAACACAGTGGCCTCCATCATTCTTAAATGTAAGAAGTTTGGAACCACCAATACTCTTCCTAGAGCTGGCCGCCCGGCCAAACTGGGCAATCAAGGGGGAAGGTTGTTGGTCAGGGAGGTGACCAAGAATTTGATGGTCACTCTAACAGAGTTCCTCTGTGGAGATGGGAGAACCTTCCAGGAGGACAAGGATCTCAGCAGCACTCCACCAATCAGGCCTTTATGGTAGACTGGCCAGACAGAAGCCACTCCTCAGTAAAAGGCACATGACAGCCCACTTGGAGTTTGCCAAAAGGCACCTAAAGACTCTCACACAATGAGAAACAAGATTATCTGGTCTGATGAAACCAAGATTGAACTCTTTGGCCTGAATGCTAAGTGTCACATCTGGAGGAAACCAGGAACCGCTCATCACCTGTCTAATACCATACCTACAGTGAAGTGGTGGTAACCTGCTCAGGACCGCAGACTACGGCGACGGTTCACCTTCCAACAGGGCAACAACCCAAACACACAGCCAAGACAAAGCAGGAGTGGCTTTGGGACTTGAACTTGATAGAACATCTCTGGAGATATGTGAAAATAGCTGTGCTGTGATGCTCCCTATCCAACCAATTTAATCTATTTTAGAATAAGGCTGTAATATAGCAAAATGTGGAAATAGTCAAGGGGTGTGAATACTTTCTGAATGCACTGTATGTAGTTCACAAGGAAGAATGACAGGATATTTGTGTCAATACACGAGTGAGAGACAGATTTATCTTATTGTGTCAATCACTGTATTCTCTAATAACAAAATGTGGAAAAAGACAAGGTGTCTGTATACTTTCCGAATGCACTATATATCTGATATGACAAACTGCATTTTGTTTTTTCCTTTTTCAGTGATGGTCTTTTCAGTGTTTCCTACTTTGTACTCCCTGCATGTTTTCATGAATGTCATAACAAGAGTTATTTTCTATAGGTATCACCAGAGAGCAATGGAGATTCTGTCTCTCTGTGTCACAATGAGGAAGAGAACAGGAATCAACCAGCACATGGTGGCCCTCAAGTCCAGCTGTGTCGTTTCTACTCACAGGGACGGCACTGTAACTTTGGGAGGAAGTGCCGCTTCCTCCATCAAAGAGGAGATTCCACCACCCTCACCCAGGGGAAGGTAGATAACTGGACAAAGCAAAGGTCAGAACAGGAGATCCAAAGAGGGACAGGCCCTCACAGCCACCCTGGAATCACACTGCAGAATCCAGTGGTTGACAGCCATGGAGATGTAGGCCACAGGCTGCCCTCCAAACCAAGGGCTGCTCCAACCAGAGTTGAGAGGGCCAACAATCGCCGGCCCTGTCGCTATTTTCTGTCTGGGTGCTGCACCATGGAAGATAGATGTCACTACTGGCACCCACCACAGTTTCCCCTAGTTGACGACCAGCCTGTAGGAGACGGAGGCAGGCCCAGGGTGCCCCATGCCCCCCCTCCCAGTGCCCTTCAGGTGGTCAAACTGAGTGACCTGACTGACAATATCACCAAACAGCTACGGGACACTGAGATCAAGCAGCTGATAAAGCGTTTTCCTAAAGAACAGCTTATTGTGCAGGAACGGAGCGACGGCCAAGTCACCTTCTACCGAGCCACAGTACAGCCCACTGATCCAGACTGGGTAAACATTGTCTGCATTATTCCAATCCACAATACAAGGCCTCAAAGGCCATTGTCTTTTATCGTTTCTACTATGATATAGTTTTATGAGCATCATAGGAATGTTACAACATGGAAAATTGTGCATAAAAACATGCTGACTCACTCCTTATACTGTTTTACAGCCTTTTGACTTGAAAGACGTTGACATAATGGTGAGCTTTCCGGAAAAGTACCCACAAGAGGTAAACTAAAATCTTTGACCTACAAATCTCATCTGTTTGATTATAATCCTATTGTGTCTAGAGCTAAGACTCAAGGTGTACATTTTTTGTTTTTTTTCCAGGTATTTACATTAGATATACCACTGGACCAGGACTTGCCATCAGTTATGGGAAGGTGAGAGAAACTTTATTTTATTTTCAATGGCTTTACAGTCTGAATATAATAACACTTTGATAAGTTTTGATACATTTTTCTCAATGTGTCCGTCCACATAGACATGTTGTAACACTCATATATATATATATATATATATATATATATATATATATATATATATATATATATATATATATATATATACACACACAGTGCCTTGTGAAAGTATTCGGCCCCCTTGAACTTTGCGACCTTTTGCCACATTTCAGGCTTCAAACATCAAGATATAAAACTGTATTTTTTTTGTGAAGAATCAACAACAAGTGGGACACAATCATGGAGTGGAACGACATTTATTGGATATTTCAAACTTTAACAAATCAAAAACTGAAAAATTGGGCGTGCAAAATTATTCAGCCCCTTTACTTTCAGTGCAGCAAACTCTCTCCAGAATGAGTGAGGATCTCTGAATGATCCAATGTTGACCTAAATGACTAATGATGATAAATACAATCTACCTGTGTGTAATCAAGTCTCCGTATAAATGCACCTGCACTGTGATAGTCTCAGAGGTCCGTTAAAAGCGCAGAGAGCATCATGAAGAACAAGGAACACACCAGGCAGGTCCGAGATACTGTTGTGAAGAAGTTTAAAGCCGGATTTGGATACAAAAAGATTTCCCAAGCTTTAAACATCCCAAGGAGCACTGTGCAAGTGATAATATTGAAATGGAAGGAGTATCAGACCACTGCAAATCTACCAAGACCTGGCCGTCCCTCTAAACTTTCAGCTCATACAAGGAGAAGACTGATCAGAGATGCAGCCAAGAGGCCTATGATCACTCTGGATGAACTGCAGAGATCTACAGCTGAGGTGGGAGACTCTGTCCATAGGACAACAATCAGTCGTATATTGCACAAATCTGGCCTTTATGGAAGAGTGGCAAGAAGAAAGCCATTTCTTAAAGATATCCATAAAAAGTGTCGTTTAACGTTTGCCACAAGCCACCTGGGAGACACACCAAACATGTGGAAGAAGGTGCTCTGGTCAGATGAAACCAAAATGGAACTTTTTTGGCAACAATGCAAAACGTTATGTTTGGCGTAAAAGCAACACAGCTCATCACGCTGAACACACCATCGAAACTGTCAAACATGGTGGTGGCAGCATCATGGTTTGGGCCTGCTTTTCTTCAGCAGGGACAGGGAAGATGGTTAAAATTGATGGGAATATGGATGGAGCCAAATACAGGACCATTCTGGAAGAAAACCTGATGGAGTCTGCAAAAGACCTGAGACTGGGACGGAGATTTGTCTTCCAACAAGACAATGATCCAAAACAAAGCAAAATCTACAATGGAATGGTTAAAAAATAAACATATCCAGGTGTTAGAATGGCCAAGTCAAAAATCCAAATACCTTCACAGATCTTTATTGTAAAGGGTGTAAACACTGTTTCCCATGCTTGTTCAATCAACATGCAACATGCACCTGTAGAACGGTCGTAAAGGCACGAACAGCTTACAGACGGTAGGCAATTAAGTTCACAGTAATGAAAACTTAGGACACTAAAGAGGCCTTTCTACTGACTCTGAATAACACCAAAATAAAGATTCCCAGGGTCCCTGCTCATCTGTGTGAACGTGCCTTAGGCATGCTGCAAGGGGGCATGAGGACTGCAGATGTGGCCAGGGCAATAAATTGCGATGTCTGTACTGTGAGACACCAAAGACAGTGCTACAAGGAGAGAGGATGGACAGCTGATCATCCTCGCAGTAGCAGACCACGTGTAACAACACCTGCACAGGATCGGTACATCTGAACGTCACATCTGCGGGACAGGTACAGGATGGCACAACAACTGCCCGAGTTACACCAGGAACGCACAATCCATCAGTGCTCAGACTGTCCACAATAGGCTGAGAGAGGCTGGACTGAGGGCTTGTAGGCCTGTTGTAAGGCAGGTCCTCACCAGACCTCACCGGCAACAACGTCGCCTATGGGCACTAACCCACCATCGCTGGTCCAGGCAGGACTGGCAAAAAGTTCTCTTCACTGACGAGTCGCGGTTTTGTCTCACCAGGGGTGATGGTCGAGTTTGCATTTATCGTCGAAGAAATTAGCGTTACACCGAGGCCTGTACTCTGGAGCGGGATCGACTTGGAGATGGAGGGTCCGTCATGGTCTGGAGCGGTGTCTCACAGCATCATCGGATTGAGCTTATTATTACAGGGAAGACATCCTCGTCCCACATGTGGTACCCTTCCTGCAGTCTCATCCTGACATGACGCTCCAGCATGACAATGCCACCAAGCCATACTGCTCATTCTGTGCGTGAGTTCCTGCAAGACAGGAATGTCAGTGTTCTGTCATGGCCAGCGAAGATCCCGGATCTGAATCCCATTGATCACGTCTGGGACCTGTTGGATCGGAGGGTCTTGGTGCCTTAGTGGAAGAGTGGGGTAACATCTCACAGCAAGAACTGGCAAATCTGGTGCAGTCCATGAGGAGGAGATGCACTGCCGTACTTAATGCAGCTGGTGGCCGCACCAGATACTGACTGTTACTCTAGATTTAGCCCCCCCCCCCCTTTTGTTCAGTGACACATTATTCCATTTATGTTAGTCACATGTCTGTGGAACTTGTTCAGTTTGTCAAAGTTGTTGAATCTTGTTATGTTCATACAAATATTTACACATGTTAAGTTTGCTGAAAATAAACGCAGTTGACAGTGAGGGGACGTTTTCTTTTTTTGCTGAGTTTATATATCCCAGTAATTGTGGCACAGAGATGCCGAAACGTTGGTGATTAACCCCATAAATTACTGGGAGTTTATATATAGTGTGCACGACTCTTTTTAAAATATTTTAAAATAGGTTATAGTTTATTCGCTGTTAATCAGCACCTCTACATACAATAATTGTCTCTGGGTGTGCGCCAGCTCATGTTTTTTTATTCACATAGGTATGTTGAACAAGCCTCACTGGAATGGCTACAGGCTAAACATGCCACCAATCAGCTGATGGGTAAGGTAGAGCTGCTCTTCCGGCCCTTCCTTCGTTGGTTGGATCGCAGCATGGAAAGACTGTTCACTGAGGGAGCCAGGCAGGTGAGACTAGACTGGTATAAAAACAGAGTTCCATTTATCTTAGTCTACTTAGTATGATATCCTTCTGGTAACCTCTGTTTTCCATGAGAGACTGTGGTAATGTTATGAATTCTCTGTGTTGTATTAGTTTATTTCCTTAAAACTACTTAATAACTTGACAGCAGCGTTCTAATCCTTTCTCTCTTTTAAATCTCTCCTCAGCTGAAAAAAGACATGGAGATAGCAAAGGCCGGAATTCAGTTTGTGCCATACCAGCAGCTCCAGGCAACCGTGTGCAAAGAGCCTGCTGCTGATGACATGCCTGACCCTGTCCTCCACACTGCAACTGATGAGGAGAGCAGAGAAGGAGAAGATGAGGAGTGGAAAAAACTATTGTACCCTGGCTGTGATGATAATGATGATGATGATTGTGGTGTTAGTGATGAAGAGGACCAGGGGAAGGTGGAGAATATTAAGCTCAGTGAGCCCCGCAGAGGAACAGAGGTGAAGCTGCTGGGCCTGAGGCTGGGAGAGGGCACGGCGACCGTGGTCGCCACACAGGTCACTGTGTGTCTGCAGTGCAGCAGGTGAGCAGACAGACTGTCCTTCACTGATGCCATCTACTGTAGCCTACTCTGTATCTCACATTTTCCCCTTATATTGCTTATAGGAGGAAAGATTAAACTTATCTGCAGTATTTATTTTTGTGTTGATCGGACATGGAGATGTGACATAACTGTGTGTCTGTCTGGCCTGTGTGTGTTGTTTGCAGGTGTAAGGTGACAGCAGACCTGACTCTAAATGGCAGGAACCCCTGCACGGCCCAGTGTGAGAAGTGTAACGCAGGGATCAGTGCTGCTTTCAGACCCAGCATGCTGCACCACTACAGTGACGTCCTGGGCTATCTGGACCTGGGCACTGCTGCTCCTGTGGACCTGGTCCTGCAGGACTGTGATTTGGTTATTGTCTGCCTCAACTGCTCAAAAGAGGGACCTGTGAAGGTCGCCAACATTGCTCCATTCTTGTCTTATGATGATGAAATTATTTATATCTGGGTGAAGTTTTGATCTAACACGGTCTGTTCTGTTATTTGATTAGTCTGATTTTGTGTATTATTTTGTCTGCAGAACCTTTTGTATGGCCAGAGCAAGGAGTTCAACTGTCAGCACTGTCACAGCAAACTCAGCATCCTGGTTGACAGCACACGATTCCAGTACATTCCGCCACGCAAAGAAAAAAACGGTCAGAAACAAAGGCCTATAGTAGGATTTTAATGATGAAATATGGAAGAAGGTTAAACAGCTGTTTTGGCTATTCTGTCTGTAATACATAGTTGACTGTACTGTACAGGGCACAGTGACTCTTCACTGACCTATCGGCGTAACATAAGGGACCCTGCCATACAGATGGGGAAACCACTACCTGAGAAGGGATCCTGCAAACACTACAAACAGAGTCATCGCTGGCTCAGGTTTTTAGCCACCTCTTTCTCTTTAACATCATTTTGTGTTGCCAAAGTAAGCTTCGCTGATGAGTGACATCCCATGGGTGTGCTCTCAGGTTCTCATGCTGTGGCCGGGCCTACCCCTGTGATGTGTGTCATGACGAGGACCAGGACCACCCCATGGAGCTGGCCACCAGGATGATCTGTGGTCACTGCTGTAGAGAGCAGGTAAGCTGCCTGGATGGCTAGAGTAGTGCATCTTCATTGGCATCTCCATATGCTAGATTCCAACCCTAAACTGCTGTTGTCCTTACTTGTAGCCGTACAGCAATGGGAAGCCCTGTGTCAGCTGTGGAGGCATGATGACAAAAGGAGCCTACACCAGTCACTGGGAGGGAGGACTGGGCTGCAGGAGCAAAGTCAAAATGAGCAGGTACTATACTGTACACGCACGCACACTGATGTCTAAACACATCATCTTACTTTAAAAATAAAATACATTATATTTTTGTTCAAACTGATGAAATTGTGCATTCATAAATTTAATTTCTCTCATTTACAGAAATGATAAACACAAGTATGCCAACACAAACAAAACAATTTCACGGAAAGCAGCCAGCGAAAAGAAATAATCAGAGACAACATGTTAACGTTATGGCAGTGGTTGATCAGGCCTGCTCTGTGTGATTCAAGAGCAACCCTTCTATCAATGCCTTATTGATTTCTAATAAATCAACTATTGTAATGTTATCCAGCTGATGTGATTGGTGAGAAGTGTTAACAATGTTGTGAGGATTGAGCCCCGGTCCTGGAGTAGCACTCAGCCTTGAGTTGACAATTGTCAGTTCAATGTTTAGTTTTGATTTACATTTGGTTGAGTTGTCAACTAATGCAGATTCAATTTAAAATAAACAAAAAATGTCACTGTGTAATTGGATTTAGGTTTGAGAAAAAGACAAAATTCCCTTACGTTGACTTTTTGCAAATCCGATCAGTTTTCCACGTTGATCTACGAGATCGGTGTCCCTAAACCGGGACAGTTGTTGCTCAATATTCGATAGTGTGACTAGTGATGTTGTAAACAACAGGGACATAGACATGTCTTCTGGCCAGAAAGCTTAAATTCTTGTTAATCTAACGGCAGTGTCAAATTTACAGTAGCTATTACGACAACAAAAATACCATGCTATTGTTTGAGAATAGTGCACAACAACAAAACATCATGGCAACTGGTTTGATACATTCACCTCTGAAGATAAATAATGTACTTACATTCAGTAATCTTGCTCTGAATTGTCATCCTGAGGGTTACAGAGATAGTGTAGTTTTGTTTGAAAAAATGTATTCAAATGTAGGAACTGGCTCCACCCCCACACTGCTTCCATCTTGTGGACAACATCTAAATTACACCTAGAATCCTATCTGAGTGTATGGCCTTTCTCTTGCTTTTCAAAGATGGAACAAATTTTTTTTTTGAAAACACATGTTTTTTATTTGTATTATCTTTTACCAGATCTAATGTGTTATATTCTCCTACATTCATTTCACATTTCCACAAACGTCAAAGGCTTTCCTTTCAAATGGTATCATTAATTTGCATATTCTTGCTACAGGCAGTTAGATTTGGGCATGTCATTTTTGGCGAAAATTGAAAAAAAGTGTCCGAACCTTCTTAATGTCATCACATCATTATTTTTGTTGAAATTACGTGGAAACGATTATGATTCAACCAGTTTTTACCCAGTGAGATGCAACGGTGTTCTGTTTCTCAGAACTGTGTTTTGTGTCTTTTAGGTGGGCAGGCTAGACAAAATCTTGGTAGTTTGACCATGGCATCTGGATAGAATAGCTGTGACAGGTTTGCTCCCTTGACCGTAATTAAGTAGCTCCACAAACAGATTATTAGGTAAGATTACATCAGGTTATGCTAAATAATGATTAAGTAAGATTACATACGATTGGAATCTATGACTAAATAAACTCACTAATCTTCTAAAATAATTTAAGAGCACATGGCCAATGAACAGATGGAAAATAACAGATTTCATGGACTCAACTAATGCTATTGAGAATCAAAATGATGATTGACCATTTTTATATGAATAGGTCACCATGGTGGTCTCGAATTGAAATACAAATATGTAAGAAGTGAATGTTGTGGATATCATCAATTTAATAAATTCTACTAATTAAGATGCCTTGCAATTGAGTTTTAACTTGATAGGTAACATGTTTAATTAACTCAAGCAGGGACCAACAGATCTGTATCTGGTACAATATGACTTACCATTTTGAATAAGCTGATTAACTCACTGGCCTGTTGGGATAAACTGCCCGTGGGAGGACAGTGTTGCAGGCACGAACTTGGAACTGGTCAGTGCTGAAAGGTTTGTGTGTGTTCCGGAAGATTAACAAAATCCACCAGAAAAGGACTTATTGTTGAAATTGTATGTAACAAAAAAATACAAAAAAACAGCTGTCTCATTGATGTGAGAGCCAAGTCCTTAGCTCAGCACTATATAAAGGGAGAATGTCTTCTCTCTGCACATTACAGCCACAGGCATACAGAGTAACCAGGATGTTGAACATTAGCAAGGTTCAGCTGCCTTTGCAGCTTCCTACCTTCTCCAGATCCTCCGATAGGCTTCTTCAGCCTCTATGGGACTATTTCCTTTTCAACCACTACTTTCTCATCTCCTCTCCCTTCTTCCCTGTCATACTCTGCTTCTCCAGTTACTTCTTCTCCAGTCTCCCCTTTGCTGTACTAGACCTCCTGGGAGACATGGTCCCCTCCATTCACCACTACAAGATCCAGCAAGAGAGATGTCCAACCATGGGGATGATGGCAAAGAGCTTCGGAAGGGCTGTTTATAACCACTTGATCTTTGTTCTGCCTGCTGTGCTGACTCAGACCTGCTTTATGCCTTCAGTGGCGCTGCCTTCCAGTGCTCCAACTGTGGTAGAGGTTCTCATTGATGGACTTGCTGCCCTTCTTCTTTTTGACACCCAGTACTATATGTGGCACTTTGTGCACCACAAGCATCCACAACTGTATCGGTGGGTCCATGCCATCCACCACGAATACATGGCACCCTTTTCCTGGAACACCCAGCAACTCAGCATTCCAGAACTGATAACTGTGGGATTCTGGAGCAACCTGGACCCCATCCTGCTGAAATGCCACCCTTTTACTACCTGGTGCGTCACCATCATCAGTATCTGGATGTCAGTGGAGGACCACATAGGCTATGACCTGCCATGGGGTCTCAACCACCTGGTACCATTTGGTCTGTTAGGAGGAGCACCAGCTCATGACATGCACCACCAGAAGCCCAACAGTAACTATGCACCTTTCTTCAGCCACTGGGACAGGCTATTTGGCACTGCCATCCTACCAGGGAAAATAACTGAGAAGAAAGTTATGTATTCACTGTAAATAGGACCATTCACTATAATTTTGATTACCCTCATGCTTACATGTTAATTAAAATAAATGTATTTGTTTTTATTAGTAATTTACCGACATCAATTGTATTAAAATGTACTAAACGTCATTACACGTGTAAAGTTTTTCTAAATGGATTAATCTTATGACAATAATGGGTAGAATAAGAGCAAAAGTAATAGTCCTTAGTAATACATAGTCAGAGGGTACAACTATACAGCAAACTCCAAGTGTAACTTTTTCCCCAGAGGATGGAAGCAAACCATTTTTAAAATCACATTTTGTCACACATGTTCAGTCTGATTCAGCAAATGACATTCTACACCATGCAGCATAAATTTGCTAATTCTTACATAAAAGATTTCAGTCTTTGAAGAGGTACAGCTTAGTCAGGATATTCCTGTTTTCCTCTGTTTAGAAGGGTTTAGGAGATTTCTAATCAACAAATCCACTGTTTGTTTGCCAGGGTCAAGTTGAGCCAAGGGTCAAGGGTGAAGTACAGGACAAGAACATTTGAGGCAATTAGAGAAAGGTGCTGTTAATCCATAGCTATGTGACAGAACTTGGTTAAACCAAAAATGTAGTATGATATAATTTATAGAGCCATATAAACTGACATAGCTCTTTGGGTGATCTAAAAAGACAGTTCCAAAGCATCCAAATAAATAGACTATTCTAGATTTTATTTATATTACTAGGCAAGTCAGTTAAAAACAAATTCTTATTTTCAACGAGGAACAGTGGGTTAACTGCCTTGTTCAGTGGCAGAACGACATATTTTTACCTTGTCAGCTCGAGGGTTTGATCTTGCAACCTTTCTGTTACTAGTCCTACATTCAAACCACTAGGCTACCAGCCACCTTATAATGAATTGATAAGGTAAGAAGAATAAAATAAGTGGACCACTCTACATGAATTGATAAGGGAAGGAGAATAAAATAAATGTTTTATGGCATCCTGTTAACTCTGTAGCATACACCATTTTCAGATCACGTAGGACCTGGAGCGGAAGCCTTAAGGTCAGGGAGGTACTGGTAAGGGAATGGGGACTCTATTTTTAGACTGGGTTAGCACAAAGACTTGTCCACTGCCATCTGCGTTTAGTCTGAATGAATGACAGAGAGTGGATTTTGCTCCAATGTCTCCCTAGGAACAAAGTCAAGGCAATCTGAAAAGCACAGGGTGATAATACAAAGCCTATGGGCTTGCTGGTCATTAATGAGAAACCATTGAGATGGAATAGAACTCCACAAGGAAAACATGTTCTCTTTCTAAATGCTTTAGGAATATTCAAGAAAATAAATGTCAGTGTTGCTCTCATCAAAATCGACATTTTACTCTTTGAATGATGAGCCCATATTTCTCTTAATCTCCTGGTTTGGCAATTACGGTAGCATCAGCAGGCATACGGTGACATTTATGTAATTGATAAGACAAAGTGTTACAATTAGCAGGCAGCAAAGCCTAACTTGGGAAGTGGTCACACGTCAGGCTAAAACGATGAAACATCAAACACCTCTGAAATAGTCTCAGCAGTCGGATGGAATTATCCTGCTTACGTCAGGGACCATTAACTAGATTCAGCCGCAGGCCAATTCATTGCACATCCCCACAGACCCACTGCTTGGAGGACTGAAGCCACAAGTGAACTGAGATTTTGTATTGTGCTGTATTCTCACTGAAAACAGCTAACAAAATCCCTGACCATCCTATTGTACAGGGTAGTGCATGTTTCAATAAACATTAATCCATGATTCTTAAATGTCAGTGTATGGTTTTGTAGTTTTGTATTATGAATTATACATTGCACCCACAATGTTAGACTAGTATAGAAATAAAAGCAATAATCAATGCGTATTGACAAATATACAATATTACAAACGAAGAAATTGAGCAGTCATGCCGTGTCACTTTAATCTATGCTTTGTGTAAAGACTGCTTAGTATATGAAACCAATGGGGAAAACCCCAATAGAAACATCTTGCATTGGCCTCCTAAGGACAAAAATAAACTGGATAAAGAATATTTATATTGTACTAATTAATAGACCGATTGTTACAGATTTACCCAAAAAATCTGCCAACTACTCTAATAAGTTTGCAGTCTTATATAATTTTGTGAAACATTAACAGCTAAATATGATCCATTTCGATGCAGCCTCTGAAACACATTAAGAGACACACAAAGACACTTAAAATGAATGTACTTGTCTCAGACAATGTAAACATATCATACAAGGCATTCCCTTAATTTTATTGACCTGAACCAAAGGCGTTAAAATAAAAAGTCATCAATGTATACTCTTGTTTAGATACTGTACAAACATGTTAGCAATGTGTCCAATATTCTCTGTCGGGTGCATCTTGGTGTAGCTGATGAACTGGCGTCGTAGTTTCCGGAGCTCTGCCATGTTTAGACTTCTGGTCAGTTCTATGTTTGACATCAGGTTAAGGAAACACAGTGATAAACACTCATGAATTCTCTGATGTGTCAGAGCTGAAAGCAAGGTTACAGTATCGAATACATTTGGCTTCGGCACCTTAATGTCCCGAAACCACAATTTGAAGAGATGAATGTATGCTTTCAGAAGGCTGTGCAACTCACATTTTGTAGTTCAAGACTCCACTAGCACTACTTTGCCTGTGCTATGTTGTTCAAAGTGAGCTGCAGGGGGAACAACAAAGTACTGGTTTCTGAGTATGCTTCGGAATCCTGATAAAAGCCAGTCGCCATGCTTCCAATGATTTGGTCCCTGTCTCAAACATCCTATGTGTTTGATGGCGATACCTTTCTGGTGGCTCAGTTGCTGTGCCACCAACTGCATCAAATGAAAGATACTCTTTGATGGATGTCCATTTATCCACAGCCCCATGCTAAGAGATCCAGTTATTTGATACAAGATGACATTAACCCCTGTTGGTGCTAGACTGTTGTGAGGTGGTGATTAAAATAAAAAGAATACGTCCATGAGAGACTGTCAAATAAATAATACATTTTAGAAGGAGGAGGGGGGTATATGTGAGCAACATGCAAAATGTGGCAAAGGATATCTTTTCTGTAGCTCCTGGAACAGCAATGAGATCCCCTGGAACACTTGTCTTCTGGGAGTTGAGAATTGCCTGGTACAAACAGAAAGAGTCAATATACATTCTTCCAACAGACAGCATTGCAGACAGTATTTAATAACACAACTGAAGCAATAATGTTATGCATTAAAAAAATAATACATTCAACAAATGATGCTGAAAGAAAAACAGAGAAACAGAAGAAAACAGCAGGGGGGTGACCAATGCAGGGATTGAAAAAAACAATAAAAGGAAGTTACTGATAAATATGAAGGCTCTCACCATCAACACATCTTGTGTGACTTTGTCCAGCTCATACAAGAAGTTTGTAGATGACAGTGGTTGCTGCAACAGATGGATGAAAAGCTTCACTTAAAACCTGAAACTACCAACTGCATGCAGAAACATTACTTTGTGATTTATGCATGTAAACAAGTTTCTTACACTCTGTGTCGACTGGTTAGGAGGGGGTGCTTTCCTTTTGAAGATGGCATCAGAGATGGCTTCAAATGGAAGTGTGTCTTCTTTCTGAATGGTGAAAAGTGGACTGTCCCATCTGTTCCTGGAGTCTGGAGTTTCAAATCTCAGCACCAGCGCATCTAGGCTGTGAAAGCAAAAGCAGAACCAAAGACCATGAGTCTGCAAGTCACATTAGCAAATGGAATTTCACTCATGCATCTAATTGAAGCCTATGACATTTTCATTGTGCATATAATTGTGATAATGTAAATGACTAAAATGTCATTGTAAATCAGGGCTCCCGAGTGGTGCAGCGGTCTAAGGCACTGCATCTCTGGCAACCCTAGTTCGATTCCAGGCTGTATCACAACCGGCTGTGATTGGAAGTCCCACAGGGCAGCGCACAATTGGCCCTAGCGTTGTCCGGGTTTGGTCGGTGTAGGCCATCATTGTAATTAAGAATTTGTTTTTAACTGACTTGCCTAGTTAAATAAAGGTTACAAATGCAATATATTGATATGAGATTGTGATTTATTTTATTGATTATGTATTTCTTTATTTCCTTTTGATTCCATAAAAACCTATTTAGGGACAGGTGTTGAAAATTAGCATAAACTACAAAACACTATAGTGCAATACATTAGACGATTGTTTATTAAATTTGTCAATGTGTTTTTCTACCAAATAGAAATACATTAAATGTTGCCAATTTAGGCAATAACACAACATGAGCAAGAATTAGGCATCAATGGTATCTTAAAACACTTACAAAAAGTAGTCTGCATTTGTTAAAATGTGGAGATGGCCATGTTGTTTAGACATACAATGACTCCTTGAGAACAAGGCGGGTCTTTATGCAGTACTGTCGTGAGCTCTTATAAATCCTGTGACCAAACTAAAAATTGTCCAAGGGAAAGTAACTTGGTCTACTTACATCTCCTGAGTGTACTGCTCTTCAACATCCCTTTCTGTGTTCCATGTTGAGCTCACTTCGGCTGACGTCAAACAATAAACCTTCATGAATAAATATGGTACATTTAAGAGATAAATCTCAGTGTCACCGAGAAAACAAATCTCATGAATTAAAGAAAGCATATTTTGAATGGTTGCGTACACCTAAACTACATAAGCACTGTACGCCATGGTGCTCCTAAATTTGAAACAGAGTGCAAACTCCACCCACCCATAATGGCTAGTCTACCCCAAGGGGTATCATGCACAGCCACTGTTAAAATCATGTTTTTCATCAACAACATATTACATACCAGACAGTGAGGCGTCTGTGTGTGTTTGATCAGACAAAAAAGTTCATATCTGTAGCCTAATAGATTACAATAGAAGAAACACAAATGTAAAGATGTTTAGGTTAGGTGATATATGTAGAAAGCACCTTATTGCCATAGCCACCCACACACTTTTATTTGCAATATTGATCAAAATCAATTATAAAAAACAAATGGAGAACATTTACCTTTGATATAGTTCAATGAATCCAGAATTACAATATCCTCTTTGTTGATTCTCCTAATGCAATAAACCAACATTTTTTAATGAATTCTTATCTGTAACTTCAAAACAAATCCAATTTGATTCTGGAAATAGAGGCAGCAATGTTACACAATCTATGAGCAGTACACTCACCTCTCTGCTTCAGCTCTTAGAGATCCTCTTACATTTTTCTCATTCTGAGAATCTGTGAAACATATACCAACAATGTTAATATGTGAACTGGAACTACAATCAATATCCTATTTATTGGCTATCGCTTCACTGTTGTTAATACATAAGGGAAGGAATTTATGGGGCAATATTGGCACATGCTGCGTTCACGTGCTAGTTGGAACTAGGAAACTCAGAAATGTCCCAAGTGCTAACTGGTTGTAGATTGAACATGAATATAAACGCAACATGTTACCCTAGTAAAACTGACTATCCTACCGATCCTCGACTTCGCGATGTCATCTACAAAATGGCTTCCAACACTCTACTCAGCAAACTGGATGCAGTCTATCACAGTGCCATCCGTTTTGTCACTAAAGCACCTTATACCACCCACCACTGCGACTTGTATGCTCTAGTCGGCTGGCCCTCGCTACATATTCGTCGCCAGACCCACTGGCTCCAGGTCATCTACAAGCTCCGCCTTATCTCAGTACACTGGTCACGATGGCAACACCCATCCGTAGCATGCGCTCCAGCAGGTGTATCTCACTGATCATCCCTAAAGCAAACACCTCATTTGGCCGCCTTTCGTTCCAGTACTCTGCTGTTCCAGTGACTGGAACGAACTGCAAAAATCGTTGAAGCTGGAGACTTTTATCTCCCTCACCAACTTCAAACATCAGCTATCTGAGCAGCTAACCGATCGCTGCAGCAGTACATAGTCTATTGGTAAATAGCCCACCCATTTTCACCTACCTCATCCCCATACTGTTTTTATTTATTTACTTTTCTGCTCTTTTGCACACCAATATCTCTACCTGTACATGACCATCTGATCATTTATCACTCCAGTGTTAATCTGCAAAATTGTAATTATTCGCCTACCTCCTCATGCCTTTTGCACACATTGTATATAGACTCCCCCCTTTTTTCTACTGTGTTATTGACTTGTTAATTGTTTACTCCATGTGTAACTCTGTGTTGTCTGTTCACACTGCTATGCTTTATCTTGGCCAGGTCGCAGTTGCAAATGAGAACTTGTTCTCAACTAGCCTACCTGGTTAAATAAAGGTGAAAAAAAAAAAATAAATAAATAAATAAATGTCAAGTTTTGGTCCCATGTTTCATGAGCTGAAGTAAAAATCACAGAAATGTTCTATACACACAAAAAGCGTATTTATCTCAAATTGTGTGCACAAATTTGTTTACATCCCTGTTAGTGAGCATTTTTCATTTGCCAAGATAATCCATCCACCTGACAGGTGTAGCATATCAAGAAGCTGATTAAACAGCATGATCCTTACACACGTGCACCTTGTGATGGGGACAATAAACAGACACTAAAATGTGGAGTTGTCACACACAACCCAATGCCACAGATGTCTCAAATTGAGGGAGTGTGCAATTGGCATGCTGATTGCAGGAATGTCCACCAGAGTTGATGCCAGAGAATTTAATGTTAATTTCTCTACCATAAGTTGCCTCCAACATTGTTTTAGAAAATTTGGCAGTACGTCCAACTGCATCACAACCGCAGACCACGTCAGCCCAGGACCTCCACATCCTGCTTCTTCACCTGCAGGATAGTCATAGACGAGCCACCCGGATAGCTGATGAAACTGTGGGTTTTCACAACCAATGAATTTCTGCATAAACTGTCATAGGATGATCCTCTGCGTGTTCGTCATCCTCACCAGAGTCTTGACCTGACTGCAGTTAGGCGTCGTAATCTACTTCAATGGATAAATGTTAACCTTTGATGGCCACTGGCATGCTGGAAGTGCGTTCTTCACAGGTTAATCCCAGCATCAACCAGGCAGATGGCAGACAGCATCGTGTAGGCGAGCGGTTTGCCCTATGGTGGTTATGGGCAGGCATATGCTACGGACAATGAACACAATATTACCAATGGCAATTTGAATGCACATTGTCATGCCATTCATTCGCCACCATCACCTCATGTTTCAGCATGACAATGCATGGCCCCATGTCGCCAGGATTGGTACACAATTCCTGGAAGCTGAAAATGTCCGTTCTTCCATGTGTAACAGTATAAGTTACACATGGCCTGCATACTCAGACATGTCACTCATTGAGCCTGTTTGGGATGCTCTGGATTGATGTGTACGACAGTGTTCCAGTTACAGCCAATATCCAGCAACTTCACACAGCCATTGAAGAATGGGACAACATTCCGCAGGCAGCAATCAACAGCCTGATCAACTGTATTTTCGAAGGAGATGTGTCGTGTTGCATGAGGCATATGGTGGTCACACCAGATAGACTCGTTTTCAGGAACGTTAGCTAGCTATGCTAGAACAGCAAGTTAGAACCACATAACTATAATTAATTATATTTCTATAATCTCGGGAAGTCGGTACAGAAATTGAGTGTAGGCTACATGCATGGCAACATTGCCCAGAACAAAGTGGTTGGGCAGTGGAGACTGCTGAGGGGAGGACAGCTCATGTCTGAAACGGAGCCAATGGAATGGCATCAAAAACATGGAAGCCGTGTATTTGATACCATTCCGCTCCAAACATTACCACGAGCCCGTTCTCCTTAATTTAAGGTGCCACCAACCTCTTTTGGTTAAAAGGCATATGTGAGCTAGCTACTGTTATTTAAGACGTTTAGCTAGCTAACGACTGTAGCAAGCTAATCAGCTAACTTTCAGCATACCTGCGTATACAGCGTTCTTCTCAATTCCCAACGTTCCATCTCCTACATTGTGAACCTTTCTCTCTGTATTCCGTTCAAAATATTCTTGTAATTCCACCGCTCTTCGTGTTTTGCCACTACATGGAAAACCACACATTACTATGAGCGGCATAATGCTAAAAACACATGCAGCTAGCTAGGCACAAACCCGGAAGTAGTATCCGGAAGTTAGCCAACCCCATTATGAAAAAAAAAGTATTTCTACAAAGTATCTTCTTAAAACCTGATATAAAACCTAACCGCAATCCCACTGCTAACCATATGCCTAAACCTAGCCTTAAATTTTTGAAAAAGCGAATTCAAGCGAATTTTTGTTTTCGATCATTTTTACGACAGCAATGTTGACTGTTCTATCTAGTGGAAACCATTGGTTAGTTGTTTTTTCTCGCCTTCCATAATCTTGGGTGTGAAACCGGGGGTGAATGTATTCTCGGTCAGGTATGGCGTCCCGGTGTTGTGCCGAAATACTCCTCCTTCGCGTGAACGCGCACGCCTGCTAAATAAATAGCGGTAGTACGCCAAACCGGTAAAACATGGGCCTGTCACAATCATTCAAACAAAATGTCAAGAAAACTGACCTATAACACCATTATTTAGGCTACCTTATGTCAGAGAAATGACCAAATGGACTTAAACTGGTGATATAGCCTAAACTCCAAAATCCGATGTGGTTCTAAGAGAACATTTACATTTTGTCAAGGCAGAGATGATTGGCAGACACCGAGATGCGCGCGGACAGCAGTGGACGAATACATTCTGGCCTAATGACAATCTCGAAATGTTATTACACTTTTTGGTGTTTTGTATAAAATATGTATCTTTCCATTCACCACTGTGTGGAGGCTAGTAGCCCAGTAAAGGAGCCGTTTGAAGAGACTGTTTGACAATCAGATGAAAACGTCATGACTGGTTGTGTTTATGCCCGAATATAAGGTAATACATTTTAAAAGTTAAATGACAAATCTTTACTACAACTCTTACAGAGATCCTATTGAATTAAGGGATTGTATGTAATTATATGATTAGGCTACATTTTTGGGGGCGCGTGCACACATATGAAATTAAATGTGCTTTCATCCATGGTGTGAAATGGAGTGGTAGGCTCGCGATCCAGGTTTCTGGCGCGCCCGACTCGTCTATCACTGCCACGACTATACTGAACAAAAATATAAATGCAACATTTTCATTGGTTTTACTGAGTTACAGTTAATATGAGGAAATCAGTAAATTGAATTAAATCCATTAGATCCTAATCTATGGATTTCACGACTGGGAATATAGATATGCATCTGTTGGTCACAGATATGCATCTGTTGGTACCTTGAAAAAAATTGGGCCTCACAATGGGCCTCAGGATCTCATCACTGTATTGTTGTGCATTCAAATTTCCATCGATAAAATGCAATTGTGTTTGTTGTCAGTAGTTTCATGCAGCACTCTGTTCACAACGTTGACATCAGCAAATCGCTCGCCCACATGACACCATACACGTGGTCTGCCAGTTGTGAAGCTGTTTGGACCTACTGCCAAATTATCTAAAACCACGGCTTATGGTAGAGAAATTAACATTACATTCTCTGGCAAAAGTGCTGGTGGACATTCCTGCAGTCAGCATCAGTGGCGGAACTAGAGTTTTATACGTGGGTTGGGCAAGGCTACTTCAGGGAGTCCATAGGCCATGACAGAAAATTTGTGTGTAACCCTAACCTAGCATCTAAGGAGCATGAATGAATCCTATGATTGCTGATTAGAGGTAGAAGAGATAATTCACTTAACCCGGAGTTCTTAAATGTAGTGATAGTATGGTCCAAAAGGGTTACTTCACTGTAATTCTTCAAAATACTATGAATAGTCACGGTCTCTACCTCAGAACTGCAGCTCAATTCTCTCTCTCTCTCTCTCTCCTCTCTCTCTCTCTCTCTCCATGAATATATCATCTGGGCCTATACATGTTGAACATACAAAGTATTTTCAGAAAATAAAGCTCAAGCACCAAGGAGATAATATAGCATTTGTGTGTTACATAAATTGCATTGTTTATTTACAAAAAAACACACTGCAATTTGACATACCAGGCATAATAAAATATTTATAATTTTGGTGCCCATCAATATTACAAACTTACAGTATCATATTTATGCTCATATACATTATTTTAACTAATAGCAAAGAAACGTTTTGGAATTGGCCTAATCAAGACCAAATTAAATTTGTGTGACATGATACCCTTTGGATATATCATTTTAGAATGTCAGTGTCCTAGCTAGTACACAATGCAGGTTTTAATCATGACCAGAGGGACCGCCTAAGTGCCAAATTATCCTAGGTAGATTTAAAACAGCATAATTCTGCAGTTCTGGTGAGAACTGGCAAAATGTTTCACAAACTCATCCATGTTGAGGGAGCATGCCCTCCTCGACTCAACACTGAGAATTCTGAGGTGACTTTACCTGTCGTCAACCATTGTTGTCCTAAGGTGGGATTTAATCAGTTTTAAAGCTGAGAATATTCTATAAACACATCAAAGTCAAGGAGAGTAGAAGGTCTGTCCCTTCCACTTTTGTCTTTCCTATCAAGAAGCTGCTTGGTTTGATGAACCTCATGTTTTAGGTCCTCTAAATCTGACTCAAAGGCTCCTCATTCAAGAATCTTGTACTCTTTGAGTTGAAAGACTGGATGGACCCCCTGCATTATCTCACAATTCTTCTTTGAAAAACACCTCTGCCACTCAGTTGTGAGACTGTCAAGCACCTGATAAAAGACAGCTCTTTGGAAGCTCTCACCATCACTTGTGTCACAATTTTTCTGTCCTACAGTGCTCATCATCAATGAGTCGTGAAATCTTAAGCTTGTTTTAGGCTGTCTTTTAGACACTTTTGTACACTTTGTTTGCAATGCTCTGCAATCTCTTCAACCTCTTTCCATAGTTCTCCAAAGTAACCCTCACTTCTGTAGTCCTGTAATGTGTCTGTAAGGGCACCTACTAGATCCACAGACCTTGCTAGGTTAAGAGAGCTTGATTGGAGCATGCCAGAAAGATATTTGGCATCACCAAGCACTTCACAAAAGGTAACCAAAAGCCCTATGAAATGTAACTATCTGAGAAAGAAGGCCCCTTGCCTCCACTGATCTATCACCACTATTTTCAAGTGTGATATCCTGTAGCACTCTCAGAACTGCTGGAAGACTGTCCCTCAGATTACGGCCATTTCATGTACTGCATGCCCACCTTACATCCGTAAGTCTCTGTAGTTCCCTGGGCTGCTGCTGTGGATACAGCTCTTTCTGAACTACAAGTCACTTGAGATGAACGTACGAGCCAGATACAAAGTAATAAAGCTTCTGCAGGAGAGCAAAGTTAACTGCCTCATGCACTAATTTTACAGCATCGTCAAGAACTAAATTCAAACCATGTGCATTACAGTGCACAAAAAAAGACTAATCTTGCACTGTTTTTAATCCGTGCAGACACCAGAATGCTTTCCGCTCATGACGGATGCACCGTCATTGCCTTGCCAACACAAGATTATTTCTGTATTCCAGATCATGATTTTCAAGGCAATCAATTATCATTTTTGTGAGACCTGCTGCATCTTATCTTTCAGCTGACAGAAACTGTAAAAAGTTTGAGGATGTAATAGTACCTCAACACTAAAGACATTTGTTATTTTTTATTTAAATCTTTGGTTTCATCTGCAATTACACTAAAAACTTCACTTTCTTTTACTTCTCTTAATATTTCCCTTTGTACCATCTCAGCTAAGCCCTCAAGAACTTTGTTCTGGATTTGGTGTCTTGTGTACTTAGCATTGCCACATTCATAATTTTCTCTATGAGAGGGTCATGCATTGCTATTTCTTCTAAGATTGTCAAAAAATGACCCTTGTTGTGAGAGTCATCAGACACTCGATGACCTCTGCGCTATATATTGAGTGGCAGTTAATAGGAGCACATCTGCAATTGTTTTAATGTCAGTACAGTTTTCCTCCACTTTGTTTTTTCGGTCCTCATTTATGACATCTAACATTGATGAGTTGCTGTCAATAGCCCTTTTATGCTGATTCCAAGCATACATAGCATTGATATGATGCTCTGCCTTCGAATGGAGCTTAAACCCAGAGTCTTTAAACAGAGCCTTTTTCCAGTTATAAAAAACTGACTGTGATGT